>NC_060280.1:90303606-90528395 GCF_021613505.1 Equus quagga
AGCCGGCCTCTGGAGCTTCCCCCAGCCCCAGTCCTCTCCGAGATCTCTGGCAATCCCTAGCCCCACGGGGCGGGCAATGGCAGCTGGAGGTCGCCCCACCCTCTCTCCAGGACTTTCCCGGAGTTGAATGCTGGGAGTTGCCCCTCCGCTAAAGGCAGACAGAGAGTTCTGTCTGCTGCCCGGGCAGAACTCTGGAGCTTCCCCTCTGGGGCGCAGAGCCGGCCTCTGGAGCTTCCCCCAGCCCCAGTCCTCTCTGAGATCTCCGGCAATCCCTAGTCCCACGGGGCGGGCAACGGCAGCTGGGGGTCGCCCCGCCCTCTGGGATTCTCTCTGGGACTTTCCCGGAGCTGTGAATGCTGGGCGTGGCCCCTCTGCTAATGCCAGACAGAGAGTTTTGTCTGCTGCCCAGGGTGAACTCCGGAGCTTCCTCTCCAGGGCGTGGAGTCAGCCTTTGGAGCTTCACCCAGCCCCAGTCCGCTCGGAGATCTCTGGCAATCCCTAGCCCCACCATGCCGGCAGTGGCAGCCAGGAGACCTCCATACCCTCAGTGACTCTCTCTGGGACCCTCCGGGCGCCACGAACACCAGGCAGGATCTCCCCGCCAATGACGGGGAGAGACTCTCCCTGCAGGCCCAGGTGTGCAACTCCAAAGTTTTCCTCTGCATTTAGGAGTAATTGCGGGGTGTTTAGGTAGGGTTCTGGTCACCTGTTTCCACCGTCGCTCCTCTGTTGTGTGCTCGCTCCTGCCCTAGATGTGTGTTGATCTTCTGGGGGCGTCCGTTGGAAGAAAGCTGCTTGCGGGTACTAGGCTGTTCGGTCGGGGTCGAAGAGTTTTCACCTATTTCCACATCCTCCCGGAGGAAAGTCCGTCTGCCTTCCAATGTATAGTCGCGTGGGTCTCTTAGACGTCCTGAGATGCTGTCTGGATATCCTTTGTTAAGCGATAAGTGTCCAAATAATTGTAGACTCGAAGGGGGAGAGACAAAGAGGACTACTCACGGCGCCATCTTGGATCCCCTCCTCCTGAAAACACTTTTAAAAGACAACAAAAATGTTTGATTGAGTATGTATTTCCATGGAGGTGAGAAGTCAGAAAATGAAAGGATGATGAAAACCCAGAAAGATAACTGGTACATTAAAAGGAAAGGCTTTTTGATCATGAACATTTGACTTTAATTTAGAAACCAGATAATGTAGTTCTAGCAATTATGCAGTTTATCAGTATTCCAAATAAAGGGCATTTCTTGCACCATATCTGAATAAAATAAATCTGCTTCCAAGCGTCATTTAATTAGGAGGGTTTTTTTTTTTCTCCTGGAAGGGGAAGGATATTTCTTATTCAATGTATTTCCTTAAAAGAGTAGGCTTCTATGGTGTTCATGGATTTGTTATCTCTAAATGCCCTTGTTCCTATAACATTCTTCATGGGAGAGTCTCTAAAGTAAGTGTGTATAGAAAAGATGAGTAACACTCAAACCTTTGAGGAAGAATTCTAAGCAAATTGGATTTGAGAAATATTGCAAAGATATTGTGGTGTATGACTTCACAAGTGAATTGCTTAAATCTATAATATGGACAGAACACTGGGTGTCCATCTACTTGTTTCATTTTTTCCAACCCTCTTTTCCTGTCGAAAGGTGTCCAAACTACATAGAACTGCAGAATCTAACATGATTCTCAGAATTTTTTCTCATGGACCTCTCAGATGATCCAGAATGCAACCTGTGCTCTCAGCTCTGTTCTCCTCCATGTACCTGCTCACCACGTTGGGGAACCTGCTCAACATTCTCGCCATCAGCTCTGACTCTGTCCTCCCCACCCCCATGTACTTCTTCCCCTTCAACTTGTCCTTGGCTGGTGTTGGTTTCACTTCCAACACAATCTCAAAGATGATTTTGGATATTCACACTCACAGAAGAGTCATCTTTCATGTGGACAGCCTGACTCAAATGTCTTTTTTTATGCTTTTTGTATTTTTGGATAGTCTCCTCCTGATGGTGATGGCACGCGGCTGATTTGTGGCCATCTGTCACCCCCGTACTCTTCCGTCATCATGAAGCCAAGCTTCTGTGACTTGTTGATTTTTTTGTCATTTTTAATTAGCCTTTTGGTCTCCCAGATGCGCAATTTGATGTCTTACAACTTACCTACTTCAAGGCTATGGAAAGTTCTCATTTCTTCTGCGACTCTTCTCAAATACTCAACCTTGCCTGTTCTGACACCTCCAGCAATAACATAGTCAAGTATTTTTTGGCACCATCTCTGGGTTTCTTCCTATCATAGGGATCCCTTTCACTTACTATAAAATTGTTTCCTCCATTCTGAAGGGCACTCTCATCAGGTGGGAAGCACGCCGACTTCTCCACCTGTGGCTCTCACCTATCAACTGTCTGCTTATTTTATGAAACAGGCATTGGAGTTTACCTCAGTTTCGCTGTTTCACTTTCTCTCAGGATTGATGCAATGGCCTCAATGATGTACACTGTGGTCACTCCCATGCTGAACCCCCTCATCTACAGTCTAAGGAACAGAGACATCAAAAGAGCCATGAAGGTTCCTCAGCAAAACAATGTAATATCAGTACCTGTGCCATCCATTTGGAGTGAAAGTTGGGAAATGCAGCACAACTAAACATCTAGACCTGCAAATCCTAACTCTCTCATCACATTGTATTGTAGCTCTCCTGGCTTTCACTTCTCTCCTTTTGTAATATCTGAATAATTGGTGGTTTTGGGTGACTTTAGGGGACTGTATTTTGAGACTCTTTTTCATATCATAATCACTACATGACTAAATTCTGTTTATATCTATGGAGCCTCTGTAGTTTATCTTTGATGACCCAGGCATCCCAGAAAGATAAACAACTCTCTTTTTATGTTTAAAAGTTACATCTTTCCCAAAGCTCTCGTGTATTTTCCGTAAAGTTTTCTCATTTATCAAATACGTCTATGCATGTTATGTGTGAGGATGCATGTCGCTGGTTCCCAACCTTGGCTTTTATTGAAATCATCTGGGAAGCTTAAAAATACTGATAACTGAGTCTTGCCACCAAAGATTCTGATTTAATTAGACTGGGATGTGGCCTGAGCATGAGGATTTTTTAAAACCCCTAGGTGGTTCAGGTATGCAGCCAATAGTGGGAATTATTATTTTTTTATTGTAATAACATTAAACAAATTTCAGGTGTACATTGTAATATATTTTGATTTCTGAGTAGACTACATCGTCTTCACTACCCAAAGACTAATTACAATCCATCACTGCACACATGTGCCTAATCATCCTTTTCGTCCTCCTCTCTTTCCTCTTTCCCCTCTGGTAACCTCTGATCCAATCTCTGTCTCTATGTGTTTGTTGTTGTTTTTATCTTGTATTTATCAGTGAGAGAATATGGTATTTGACTTTCTCCCTCTGACTTATTTCACTTAGCATAATACCCTCAAGGTCCATCCATGTTGTCATAAATGGCCAGATTTTGTCATTTTTAAAGGCTGAGTAGTATTCCGTTTTGTATACATACCACATCTTCTTTATCCATTCATCCCTTGATGGGCACCTAGGTTGCGTCCAAGTCTTGGCTGTTGTGTATAATGCTGTGATGAACATAGGGGTGCATCTATCTTTATGCATTCGTGTTTTCATGTTCTTTGGATAAATACCCAGCAGTGGAATACCTGGATCAAATGGTAGATCTATTCTTAATTTTTTGAGGAATCTCCATACTGTTTTCAATAGTGATTGTACCAGTTTTCACTCCCACCAGCAGTGTAGAAGGGTTCTCTTCTCTCCACTCCTCTCCTGCATTTACTGTTTCCTGTCTTGTTAAATAGCCATTCTGACTGGAGTGAGGTGATATCTCATTATAGTTTTGATTTGCATTTCCCTGATAGTTAATGATGCTGAACATCTTTTCATGTGCCTGTTGGCCATCAGTATGCATTCTCTCAAGAAGCGTCTTTTCAGACCTTTTGCCATTTTTTTAATTGGGTTGTTAGTTTTTTTTGCTGTTGAAGTGTATGAGTTCTTTGTATATTTTGGATATTAGCCCCTTATCAGATATATGGTTTGCAAACGTCTTCTCCAAATTGTTAGGTCATCTTTTCATTTTGTTGGTGGTTTCTTTTGCTGTGCAGAAGCTTTTTAGTTTGATGTAGTCCCATTTGTTTATTTTTTCTATTGTTTCTGTTGCCTGATCAGACATGGTACTTAAAAATATGCTGCTAAGACCAATGTCAAAGAGCATACTGTGTATGTTTTCTTCTTGAAGTTTAACGGTTCCAGGTCTTACATTCAAGTCTTTAATAAATTTTGAGTTAATTTTTGTGTATGGTGTCAGAAAAAGGTCTACTTTCATTCTTTTGCATGTGGCTGTCCAGTTTTCCCAGCACCACTTATTGAAGAGACTCTCCTTTCTCTATTGTATGCTCTTGGCTCCCTTGTTCAAAATTATCTCTCCATATATGTGTGAGTTTCTTTCTGGACTCTCAATTGTATTCCATTGATCAGTGTGTCTGTTTTTGTGCCAGTATCACAGTTTTGGTTACTATAGCTTTGTAGTATATTTTGAAATCAGTGAGTGTGATACCTCCAGGTCTGTTCTATTTTCACAGGAATCCTTTGGCTATTCGGGGTCTTTTGCTGTTCCATATAAATTTTAGGATTCTTTGTTCTATTTCTGTGAAAAATGCTGTTGGAACTTTGATGGGAATTGCATTGAATCTGTAGATTGCTTTAGGAAGTATGGACACTTTAACTATGTTAATTCCTCCAATATAAGTGCACGGAATATCTTTCCACTTCTTTGTGTCTTCTTCAATTTCTTTCAACAATGTTTTATAGTTTTCATTGTACAGATCTTTCACCTCTGGTTAATTTTATTCCTAGATATTTTATTCTTTCGTTGCAATTTTAAGTGGGAGTGGAATTACTGATCTAAGCCAAATATTTCATTTAAAGTTGACCTGTGTGTCTTGGGTCCTATCTGCTCATGGGCAAATACCAAAGATCCTAAAGAGTTCCAAAAAGGAAAATATGAAAAATCTACTGTAGCATTAGGCAATAAGTTTCCCCCATTATTCCTCATACTGTTTCTTCAAATATTTTCTCTCTCTGTACTCCATACAGCTGGTTTACGAACCTGTTGTCGCTCTGCTCCAAACTTACACTTCTGTACTTTGCTTTGTGGTGCTGGGTTGGAGCTCTTGAAATCACTGCTCTATTTCCCATCTTGTGTTCACTTTACGTACTTTCAATACTGATCAGTAAAAGTCACCCTGCCTTAAAAGCTCAACGTTTCTCTTTACACCCCTCAAGCCCTTGGTGTTGTAGCTTCTTCCCTCATTTATGATTACTGTATTACCACTTCATCTTTTTTTTTTTTGCTTCTCAGTCCTTCAATAGCAACTTAAGTAATTCCCTATATTAAATTCTCTTCATTAAAATGACTAATTGATTTCTGTATTCTTGAGTGAACCCTGACTGATATTGTAACATTGGGTATAAAGATATGTTATGAGATGTCTGCATTTGAAAGATTGCAAAATATGTCCAGGTAAATATTGTTTCTCGGCCGTGGATATACAACTGGAAAATAGGTACTGATATCATATTTCCGGTTGCTAGGTGGCTTTAATGGTGATTGAGGATCATTAAGTCACTCAAGTCATCACAATAAATTTATCTTCTTTTACATTATTCAAGGACTGCAAAGCACCATGTTGTCAGAAAAATGGAGCTATTTCCAGTAACAGCCTGATTAAGACTGCACTTTATTGTTATGTCTTTTGTCATGATAACTCATGGGCTCCTTTTGAGTTCTACCAGATGGGTTTCCATCCTTCCCTAGAGATGTCACACATCCTTTCTGTGGTAGTAATCTTAATTCTCTGAAAAGATGTCCATAACTAGCTTAATTTCCTTTGCCTTTATGGAAAATCACCTACCAACTACATTGATGAGAAACTTTAAGGTCAGAGAAAAGAATGCACTTTGAATTCAATTCCTGCCAGTTAGTGGGAAGAGATTTCATGCAATAAAAATTACTAAAATGTTATCTTTGCATTTCTGTGTATACACACCTAAATGATAGACAAAAAACCTTGGTAAGTGCTAAAGTCATGTTGATTTTTGTGTGTGTGTGTTAATTTCCAGTTTATGTTTTGTTAAATTTACTGCCTCCTGTTTTCATATCACATCATCTTAAAATTCACAAAGACAAATTGATACAGGAAATTTTAAATCTGAAAATATTATAGTAGAAAGTACACACCTGAGTACTAACCCTTGATTTTCTACGTGTGTGAAATACCTTTCTGTAATGTTCACAATTATTAAAATAGGAGTAAATACACTTGTATCACAAGATTGGGTTGAATTTAAATGATAAAAAGAATGTTAAAATTATTTAATTTTAAAATTTTCCCAGATGACTAGTAAATAGGATCTTAGACTTACATTTCAATTTGTCATACAGGGCATCATTTCCTGACTGAACCATTTGTGTCCTCTTTTCTGGCTCTTATATCACTCCATTAGTACTTCTGGAACAGTGGTGAGCAAGGTATCAGACAATTTTATGGGGGTAGATTCACCTTGTTTTTTTGTTTGTTTAGTTTTTCAGTTTTTTCCAGCATTAATGAGACATAATTGACAGATAACATTGTGTAAGTTGAAGATGTGTAATATGATGTTTGATAAACATATATATTTTGAAATGTTTACCAAAATAAGATTAGTTGACCTTATCTGTTACCTCACATAACTACCATTTTGTTGTTGATGTTATGGTGAGAACATTAATGCTACTCTCATAGAAACTTTGAAGTACAACACAGTATAGTTAACTATAGTCACCATGATGTACGTTACATCCCTGGAACTTTTTCATCTTATAACTGAAAGTTTGTACCCTTTGATCAACAACACCCAAATTTCCACCACTCCTCAGCCCCTGGCAACCACCAATGTACTCTCTGTTTCTATGAGTTAAATGTTTTTAGATTCCATATATAAGGGAGATTGTCCAATATTTGTCTTTCTCTATCTGACTTATTTCACTTATCAAAATGCTCTCAAGGTCAATCCATATCAAAGCAAATGGCAGGATATCTTTATCATGGCTGAATAACGTTCCTCTGTGTGTGTGTGTGTGTGTGTGTGTGTGTGTGTATCCATGACCTGAATCTTCAAGTGCTTAGAGCACAAAAGCCTTATAGAGGATGAAGCCTGTGTGGTGGGCAGTATCTGAGATGCTCCCAGTGATCCTTAACTCCTTGTTTTCTTGCCCTTGTATATTTCCTTCACATTAAGTGTAAGATGGACATGATGACTCACTTTTGACAATGAGAATGTGGAAGAAATGTTGGGAAGTCACTTCTGGGAATAGAGTGAAATAAATCTATTTTTCTTTTTTCTGCCTCTCTCTTGCTCTCTGTTGCTCATATTGATGGAACCCAACTGCCATGTTTTGAACTGCCTCATAAAGAGGTTCATGTGTCAAGGAACTGAGGGAATTCTCTCACCAATAGCCTGAAAATACATAAATCCTACCAACAACCTATGAGTGAACTTGAAATGGTCCTCAGTCAGTCAAGCCTTGGAATGACTGAACCTCTAGCCAATACCTTGATTACAGTCTTCTCTGAGGTCCTCTGAAGTTTTTATGTAAAGTATCAGTTGCCAAATAAATATGTAAAAATCAGTAGCTTTGTAATATGTCAATTTAGTTCAATTAGATAAAACATTTACCATTGAAGTCTCATTCAAATTACCAAAAAAGAAAAATTCCTGCAAATCTCCAACAAATAAAGTGCTAACCCAAACAAGAGCTAAGGAAAGAAAAATAACAATTTATCCTGAGAGACAAATATTAATTGAGAAAATGGAAATAGTATTGATACGGGGACGGCTAGCCAAAGAGTTGAAAGAAAGATTTCTTGGACTCTCAAGGTCTAGCAGTAGTGCTCTTTTATTTAGAGAATAGTGTGGAATAGCATAGGGATAGGACCCATGGGCAGTAAAGAGCTGCTGCTGCATGGGGACAGGACCCATGGGCAGTCAGAGCTGCTGCTGCCCTGAGTTGAGAGTTAGGGCTAAATTTATAAGGCACGGGTACGTGACTTATTTTTACTGGAAAAAGAAAAGATGATGTAAAAAGTCATTAAATGATTTCAGTGCAGATGGGGTCTGGTTATCGTGTGGTCGTATAACTTTAGATATGAATCTGGTCATATAGATCGGCATGTAGGCAAGGATGCCCTGGGCTTCTCTCCCTGGGGCAGCCCTAATTCACACCATAAAAATCCATCGGGTTATATAGATCGGCATGTAGGCCAGGTCACCCTGGGCTTCTCTACTTGGGGCAGCCTTAATCCACATCAGTATCACATTCTTGTTATAGACGACCTAATTCTGCATAGACTTCATGATTAATACAATGATTTACATATATCAAAATCACACAATGAACTGTTAAATTGGAAAGAAGCCTGAATTTTATGTTAAAATTCTGCAACTTGGAAGTACAAAGCAGGAGTACAGGTGAACTTCCTCCTCAGGAGAGCAAGGACCTAGATCTTTCCAAGGACATTCACTTGTCTCTTATTCCTCTTCTATTAATACTAGCAAGTCTTTGGAGAATGGGATAACATGGCCCAACTGACTAATTATGAGCTTTGTGCATTGAGCACCCAAGGTCATACATGTGTAAATAAATGGTCATACAATTGTAAATGAAAAAATAAAGGACTCCGGGCTTTAGTTTGCTAGTTCTATTATCATGCCACTGTGCCTGTGTCTCCTTCCTTCATGGCATCTGTATCAGAAAGGCTCAACCTGAATCTGTCTTCCTGCCAGTCCTGAGGAGGGACCCTGAGCCTTCATCACACACCAGGCAGGAGAGGGCAGTGAATCCATACTCCTACGTCATGAGCCAGCAGAGATACAGCACAGACCAGTGAGCACCCGAGGAGATGGTGGATGGAGGAGGGACTATGGAGAATCTTGTTTCCTCATTATCAAGACAAGGAAGACAATGGAGATAGCCAGATGGGAGGGCATCACTATGCAAAGTTTCAGCTCAGAGGCCAATGACGTTTATGTTCATTTTTCTGTTGGGGATTTCAGAACTCTCATTCAGAATTCTGCTCTTCTCCACCTTTTCTAGTTTCCTTAGGCATCATCCACACCCGACCAGGAAATGGATCTCTCCAAACCATCCCCTAAGCACTCCAAAATGATCATGAATGTGATGATTATGATCACGATGGGGATGAGGCATAATTATAATAACATGAAACTATTGAGAGTTTGGTTTGACAGGCTCTGAGCTACGTGCTGTTCAGCTTTTAAATTTTTATCTGCATAATCCCCGCAAGATACAGGTGAATACATTATCATAATTTTACAGTTGAGGAAAGGAGTATGATGTTTTCACTTAATTTGTACCAGGTCCTGGGGTAAAAAGGGATGAAGTCAAGTTTGGCTCTGAGCAGTGAGACTCTATTCACAGGGCACAGGACAGCGCCTTTCCCTACAAGTTGGTTTCATGTGGCTGTTGAGCCCTTGAAACGTGGCTAGTCTAAACTGAGATGTGCTGTTAGTATAAAATACTAGACTTTGAAGATGCACAAAAAAGAATGTAAAATATCTCAATTTTGTATATGGTGTAATTACAATATTTTTGGTATAGTTGGCTAAATAAAGTGTTAAAGTTAAAAAAACGAAAACCAACCTACTCAACCTTCCCTTTCTCTTCCCAGGTCGCTCCAGGCAGAATGTTCACAGGGAAATGACTGAGTTTCATGCCTTTCTAGTTCCCCAGAACCTACACTGTGGTTGGCACTGCATAGGCAACCAAAACAAAATATATATGTGTATAAAAATCTTTGTGAAATATTGATCACCCTTCATTGGTTCACAGGAAAAGAGTAGTCAAAATGCTTCCACACACTGGGGGCTTTCCTACCGGGGCTTTCAGACCTTGCAGGGATGTCCTGTGTGACTAAAGAAATAAATGAGATTGGTCGTTTCTCTCCAGGCACTCTTCCCAGAGTGATAAATTAGTTGAACCTGAAAATGGGTCATGGGGACCTCCAAATTGTAGCCAAGTCAGACAGAAGTTGGGACCTACTACTTATGATTGGCATCTGAAGCAGGAGCTTGTGGGGCTGAGGAGTCATGGGACTGAGCCCTTAACCTGTGGGATCTGACAGTCCAGGCAGATAGTGGCAGAATTGAATTAAATTGTGGGACGCTCAGCTGATGTCATGGAGAATTGCTTGATGAGGGAAATGCCCCCATATTTGGTGACCAGAAGTGTCAGAAGTGAAGGGTTTTGTGTGAAAGTAAAGGAGACATAACAGGAGGTGAAAACCTGGGTAGGTTTTTCCTACATAATGCCGAACACTTATTGTGATTTTAATTTAGTCAAAATGTTCATGTCCACTATTGGATCTCTGATGGCAATGCGTGCTATTGCGGTGGGGAATTTGGGCAAGACAATAGTTCCAATGCTGAAGGTGAGGGATGCTGTTTCTCCTCTATTTTTATAGAGGAGAACTTCCCTAAGATTATAGAGAGTACTTTCTTTAAATTTAGTAGGATCTCCAGCTATTACTGTAATTTGAGTCCCAGTACTGATTGAGAACATGAAGGTTTGCCAATTGATGCATTTCAGCACATAGTAAAGTGAATTCAGAACCTAAGTTGAAGAGATGCAAAAGCTAATTGATGCCTTTTTTGTTGTTGTTCTATAAATTCTTCTATTAAATTTTGGACTTTCATTGAGTCAAATGGTAGACTTCTGTTTCAGTTTTTGTTTCCTCTCTTACATCTGGGTTTCTTTCTTTTTACTTTTTATTTATTTTATCACTGGGTAGACTTCAAGTGAGATCCTCTCTACCCTCCTCATACTTATAAATTTCTTTCTCCAGAGAGCCTCAAATCAGTATCTTCAGTGTAGGGACCTCCTCCAAGATATTGGGTGTTTTATAGGGTTTATATACCATATGCTTAAATCAGGTTTGAATAAAGCCTTCCACTGTGCTACAGGGGTGCCATGGGTGTTTCTCATATAATCCTGAGGATCTGGATCTTTGTTGCAACAAAGGCATGGGGCAACAGTAGCAGCAGAGATATTAAAACGTCCTGGTCTGTTTTTAGAAGTTCACACCTCAGCATGACATCAATGGCTGCTTTTCTTCTTGTTCTTCCTCTCCTTTTCTTCTTCCTCTCCTTCCTCTCCTCCTCCTCTTTCTTCTTCTTCTTCCTCCTCTTCTTTTTTCTTCCTCTTTCTCTTTCACTTCCTCCTCCTCCTCGTTCCCCTCCTTATTCTCTCTTCTCCTTCTTCTCCTTCTCCTTCTTCTCTTTCTCCTTCTCTTCTCCTTCTTCTCTTTCTCTCTCTCTCAATTCCCTAATGACCAGTTTTTCATGAGCAATCATCCTATGGAGCTATAACTTCCTCAGTATATTCTTTCCCCTGAGCATTCACAAGAGCCATTGCCTGGTTGAAACACACAGCCAGCCATCAGAATAAGACTCTTTCCTCTGACCCTAATGTCAGTCACAGCTTCATTCTAAGATATACAGATAGCTCAGATAGGTCTGGGCCAAGACACAAGACCCAGGGCCACAATAAAGACGTACCAATTCCATACTCTTGTCTCTAATATCTAAGTAATTATCAAAAGATCTAAATTAGGTAAGTTAGATACATATGAGAAGATTGGAAGGACACATAAAATGCAGCACAGTCCAAAGTGCAAGCTTCTAGCAGGTAGGAGCTCAAAGAGTATGCCTGTCTTCAGGCAGCAGAGCCAGGGAACAAACCAGAAGAAAAGAAAGACCTTTGAGGATGGTGGTCATTGTCTGAGTGCCCCACTCACTGAATCAAGAGGAGTGGACACTCTGCAGAAATAGAGTGGACTCCCACTCAAAATTTGGCTTGGATGTCGAGGCTGATAATGCCACACACACGCACAAGAGAGTATACAAACTTTTATTCCTCATATAAAGGTCTCCTTCTCTGGGCAGAGCTTAGCAGGGAATCTAAGCTGATCTGAAATGACAGAAGAGTGCAGTGAAAGTGGCTGGCTTAGGATTTTTATTGTGGTTAAAGTGTGGGTTCACAGTGAAAATTCCTGCATATATGCATGGGCTTGCTAGGTTTGAATCTCTCGCTGTTGCCAATGGAGGGATGACCCAGGCTTGCTTTTTTTTATTGAGATATAATGAAAATCTAATATTATTTTAGTTTCAGTTGTACAATTTAATGATTCAGCATTTATATATATTGTGAAATGGTCAGCACAATAATTCTAGTTAACATCCGTTACCATACCTAGTTACAAAATTTTCTTTTCTTTCGATGAGAACTTTTAAGATCTACTTTCTCAGCAACTTTCAAATATGCAGTACAATATTATTAACTATAGTCACCATGCTGTACATAACACCCCAGGACTTATTTGTCTTATAACTGGAGGACCAAGTTGTCTATCAGCTAGCTAGATGTTTGGGAGAAGAGTAAGAGAGAGAGGTGTGACTTAAAAACTTAGCAGCCAAACATCACATTCAAGAAATGGAGTCAGACACTTTGTTAAATAGTTCTTAAAGGGTGTTTATACATAGTCCAAATCAAGGGAATTTATTTTGTGTCCTTTAACTAAAACATTTTTCTTCTTTAAGACAGATGATATTTGTTATTCCTTTTTTCTTCTTTCAAAGGAGGGAACTGATATATTAGTCTGTTTATAGATTTTTAAAATCTTTAATTATCCTTACACCTCTAATTTCTTTAGCTCAGTCTTTCCCAAGTCGATGCATATAGAAACAGGTGAATGAAGCAAAAGCCAATGAGAAGGAGTTCTAAGAAGAATGTGTTTGCCACAACCAAGAAGCTTTGCTAAAGTGGTATGGCCCTCAAGTGTGAATACTTTATCTTTGAATTGCTTGAATCCAAAACACAGACACAATGATGGGTACCTGTATACTTGTTTCTCTTACATCAACTCATTTATTTTCCAAAAGGTGTCTCTGCTCTGTGGAACCCCAGAATCTAATAGTTGTCTTGGAATTCCTCTTTCTTGGGTTCTCAGATGATCCAGAACTGTGGCCTGTCCTGTCCTGTTCCTGTCCATGTACCCATTAATCATTCTGGGGAATCTGTTTGTTATCCTCACTGTTAGCTCTGATTCCCACCTCCAAGCCCTCATATACTTCTGTCTCTCCATCCTATCCACGGGTGATATCAGTTTTACTTCTACCATCGTCCCAAAGATGATATTGGACATTCAAACTCATAGCAGAGTCATCTTCTATGCAAGCTTCCTGATTCAGTTGTCTTTTCTCTTTTAATCTTTTTGGATGTTTGGACAGTTTACTCTTAACTGTGATGGCCTATGATCTGTTCATAGCTATTTGCTATCCCTTACACTACCTTGTCATAATGAATGCCCTCCTCTGTAGCTTCCTGGTTCTGGTATCATTTTGATCAGACTTTTGTACTCCCAGCAGCACTGTTTAATGATGTTGCAACTAACATTTTGCGCAATTGTGGAAATCCTCATTTCTTCTGTGATACTCCTCAACTCCTCAAGCTTTCCTGTAATGATGCCTCCATCAATAAAATGTTAATATATTGTATTGGTGTCATCTTTGGCAGTATTCTATTCACAGGGATCCTTTTCTCTTAACTCAAATTGCTTCCTCAATTTTGAGAGTCTCATCAACAAGTGGGAAGTACAAAGACCTCCAGGTGTGGCTCTCACCTGTCAGTTGTTTGCTTATTTTGTGGAACAACCTTTGGGAAATACCTCAGTTCTCTGGGTTCACATTCCCCCAGGAAGGATGCAGTGGCCTTGGTGATGTACACTGTGGTCACCCCCATGCTGAACACCTTCATCTACAGCCTGACAAACAGGGACATTGAGAGGGCCTTGAGAGTCTCCTCAACAAAACAGCCTAGTCTCAATATTTGGGCTTTTTTGCTGTTGTGGTTGTTCAGTGGATTACAAATTATTGCAAAGCCAAAGATCTGGAATTGGTAAACCTTCCTCTTTGGTATCATAATTTTTGTAGCTCATGGTTTTCACTCCTCTTGATTTATCATATCTGAAAATTACTTATGTTGGTTCATCTTTGATGGGATTAAAGAAGTATTCTGGGATCCTACATGTGTCAGAATCACTGCACAGTTGAATCTTTTTACCTCTATGGAATCCTCTATATTTTTCACCTATGACCTGGGATCCTGTAGAAATTCAGAACACTCTTTTAAATATATATACAGTTTTCAACCATTTTCACTGTCCATATCTGTTTTCCATAAAACTTTGGCTTTGATCAAATCAATTGATGCAGGTTGTATCAGAGAATGTATGTCTTTAGTCCTCAATCTTGGCTTCATACTAGAAGTATCTGATGAGCTTTAAAATCCTCACGCCTGAGTCACCACCATAGATTATGATTTAATTGGACTGGAAAGTGAAAAGAGCAAGATCAGTTTTAACAGCACCCCAGGTGGATCTAATGTGCAGCCAAGGTGAAGACCTGTTGAATTTTGTCAGGCATTTCCTTGAAATGTGACTTGTATGTTTTCAGTCCTTTACTGTTCATGACCAGGTCTTGAAGATCTTAAGGTGATCAGAGTTCATAAAGGAGAAGATATGAATAGAGTTTGCCTTAATAACAAGCAATGCAATTTTTTCCCCTCATATTCCTGGTAATATTTTTTCATATGTCTTCTCCCTCCATGCTCTACAGCTGGTCCTATGTGCTGGATCTTAAGCTATAATTTTTTGCTCCAAACTTATGCTTCTCTAATTTAATTTGTGATGCTGTGGTGGGGGGCTGGGAATCTTTTAACTGCTTCTCTGATTTTCTATCTGGTTTCCCTTTAGACTCCTCTAATATCATTAACATTAACTTCACATGCATTAATGCCCAACGTTTTCCCTTTACTCCTTAACCTGTGGCATTGTCACTACATCCAGCAGCTATGACTCTGTTACTGTATTTTTTCTTTTAAGCCTTTCATCTTTTAATTACCATTAACTATACCTGTATTAAATTGTCTTCATTAAAATAACTAGTGTGGTTTCTCTTTTCTTGATCAACCCCTGCCCAATAAATCATAAAGTTACATTGTAAGGTGCAACTGGAAGATTGCAAAGTGAGCTCAGGTTAAAAAAGTGATTGTAAAGATATCTTCTGGTCAAGGGTGTGCAACTGCAGTTTAAAGAAATGGTATGATATTTCCAGTGGCTGTGTGGTTCTAATTGTGCCTGTAGATCATTGCCAACCAAGTCATTATTAATAAATTTAGTTCTATCTTCATTTTTATTACTCAAGGGTAACAAACGACCACATCCACAAAGGGTAGATCTTTCCTTTCACTAGTGACAGCCTCTTTAGGATTCCATTTTGTAACCATACTTCCCTGTCTTCTGTTATGATCAATGTTCCATAAGCTCTTTGTGCCTCTGCACACACCAAGGTACCTGTGTACATATCAGTCTTTCCTTTTGAGGTGCTACACGTAGATTCTGAGGTAGCCATCCAGACTTTTTGAAAGGCTGCCTAATAACTCTGCCTTTTACCACTTAGCTAAATCACCTACAAACTTAACTGACAATGGTCCTCATATCTGATGGGCTCTTCTCATTATGAAATTACTTCAGTTTAACATTATATTTTTCCTCTTGCCCAAACATTCTAAAATGTCTCAACACTCAAAATTCTTTATAATCCCACCATTTCATCATTTGGGCTCCCTAAAATTTTCCTCTGCCATTGATGCACACACACATAATTAGCATACTTTCTCCCATACCTAATTTAATTAGGAAAATATTTAAGTTTTTTTCCTGTCAGTTAATGAGAAATCAGTCTCTGAGTTCCTCATTCAGATAAATTTGAGGCATGAGGACTGCAAAGATAAGCTATAGACATTGCCACAAATCATGATTCCCATACATTCCACTTTATCTCACTATGTAAGCCAAAATCACCTGTTTTTAAAAAAGACTTGAAGAGTTAAAATACAAAGATTCCAAAGAAAATGTATTTGGAGGGAGATGAGCCCTTACTAGTTGAGCAGAGATCAGAAGCCTCTAGAGATGCTTGCTGAATTGGTCCTGAAATGGCTGTGACTTCTCCTGGCAAAGATGAAAGGACTCTGTTGGTATAAGAGAGCCCAGAGACGCTTCTTCTTATGACATGGCCAGGAGCAGCATGTTGGAGTCTGCAGAATTACCTAAAAGTGAGCAGGCTCTTCTATTTGCCAATTATCCAGTAAAGTTTTGTTGGGAAGATAGTGATGTGATGAGTTGAGAACTATTCAGGAAAGCAGAGATAAATCTCTAGAATCTTTTTGTGTTTATAGCCCCAATTCCTGATAAGAAAGTGTGGCCTTGGGGTGGGCAGCTTCTAAGATGCTCTCAGTATCCACTGCTTCCTATATTTATACCCTTGTATTTTTCCATTTCCAACTGGGCTGGACTGTGTGACTTGCATCCAATGAAAAAACTATCAAAAAATATTGGAACATCACTCCAACCTTAAAGTTCAAATAGACTCAGACTTCCAACTTGCCAGCCCTCTTCTACTCTCTCACCAGTTCGTTCTGATGGAAGATAGCTGCCATGTTTTCAGCTGCCCAGTGGAGAAGCCCATGTGGCAAGAAACTGAGAGATGACTGTAGCCCTACATTTAGAATGCAAACATTTGTGAAACTCCCTGTAGTATTTAAGGAAACTGACAATTTAATAAGTATTTCAAATTAGATAGTTAATGTACAAACATGCATAAATTCTACAGATAAATTAAAACGTTGTCATTCAAAATAGCAAAAACCATAAATCTCCAAACATAAGATCCAAAAGTCCAAAGCAGGAATACAGAAATAAAAATAGAAAGTTCTCCTTAAAGACATAAATTTCAATTGAGAAAATAAAAATTTGCATTACAGTCTTGGTGTAAACGACATAATTCTTCCTACATGCATGATTAATTCAATGAATTTGTAGATCTACAACTCACACATTGCTTTTTTAATTGAAAAACATCTGAATTTATAAAATTCCTGCAACTTGGAAGCCAGAAGTGAGAAGTATGGATGAGCTTCCTCTTGAAAAAAGGAAGGACTCAGACTCTTCCTAAAACATTCTGTTTTCCGTTTTCCTCTTCCATTAATAACAGCAAGTCCACAGAGATTGCACTAACACAGACTAATTTTGCTAATTATGAGCTCTGTGCATTGAGCTCTCAAGGCCATACAAGTGTAAATAATCAGCCTGTGCCTACAGCCCTTCAGGTTCTTGGTCCCAGTCTGTCTTTTCTTCCCAGAATCACCATCTGGATCAGGAGGCCTGTGACTAGCTGTGTCTTCCTGCCAGTCCTGAGGACGGAGACTAAACCTTCACCACTTTCCAGGCAGGAGAAGGGCAGCAGATTCTCACCCTTGGTCATACTCCAGCAGAGACACAGAACAGTCCAGTGAGTACCGTGAAGACGGTGGATAGAGACGAGACTTTCAGGAGCATTGTCTTTTCATAATTAAGGCAAACAGGAGAGTTGGACAAACAGGTGATAGGGCACCAAATGCAGAGTTTCAGCTCAGAGCCCCATGTAGTTTATATTGTTGTTTCTGTTGGGGACCCCAAAACTCTCAATCAAAGTTTTCATTTCTCCCTCATTGGTTCTGCTGTCATATGTATCTCTCCCATGACAGCAGTAGTAAGTCCTTATAAACTGTTCTCTAAGCACTGAAAAACAATCGGGAAAGTGATGTTGGTTATAATGATGAAAACGATGACAGTACCACAATGTGACATACGTTTACTTAGGGATTTTAAGTGCCAGGCTCTAAGCTAAGTTTCTTTATATAGCTTATTAGTTTTTATCTGCATTCTCACCCCAAAAAGAGGGAAATACGCATTATCATCATTTTACAGTTCAGGACAGAAGCACAGCATTTTTATTTAATTTTATCAGGTCCTGGAGTCAAAAAGGGTAAAGTCAGGTTTCAATCCAGACAGTGAGATTCCAATCACAGGGCACCTAAACAATATTCTCTTCTACTAATCCGACCTGGAATTTCTCTTCCTTTCGTTCCAGGCAGAGGCCCCCCCCCCCCCCCCACTGTGCTCTTCTCTTTGGTTTTCTTCTAGACCACAGTGGAAAGCAGTGGGTTGCCCTGGCTGCATCAGCTACAGTATGGGGGAGATCACATGCAGGAATCACATGATAATTCAGAGCAGATCTCTTTCTTGTCCCTGCTCTCAAATTTTCCTTCAATTGTTCCACTTTCTCCTTCACTCTTGTAATTTTTCCCATCTTGATCTAAGGGAGGCATAGAGTCAAAGTGTTGGGTTCCATTCTTAGTCAGGAAACTGTTAAAATGTATACCTCAGGAAGTTTGCAATAGACTTCTGGAAGCCTGCTTAAACTCTCCTTGTTAAACAGTGAACAATTTCTGTGCATGGTACTCACCCTTTAATTTTGAATCTTACCTGTCCTATGTGGCACTGGGCAAGTTTTTAGTATCTCTGAGCCTGAAGCTTGCCATCTGAGTTGATCTCCAGTTGATAAAATTGTACTGAGTGAGAATTAAACACAACGGGTGCTGATCATGTGAATAAAAACGTGATGGGGTCTTGCCCGATGGCACAGCGGTTAAGTGTGCACATTCTGCTTTAGCGGCCGGGGTTCACCAGTTCAGATCCCGGGTGTGGACATGGCACCGCTTGGCATGCCATGCTGTGGTAGGCGTCCCACATATAAAGTAGGAAAATGGGCGTTGATGTTAGCTCAGGGCCAGTCTTATCTCATGAAAAGAGGAGGACTGGCAGCAGTTAGCTCAAGGCTGATCTTCCTCAAAAAAAAAAAAAAAAGAAAAAATGTGATGGATGTATACAGTAGAGACAAAGTAAATTTTAGGCATTTTTCTTAGTACCAAGGCTAAGCACCAGATACCAACTAAATGATCCTGTACTCTGCTGGTTTGGTTTTCCCTAGATCCTGAGAGAACATTTTGTCCTTATGTATGCAGACTTTGATGCGTGATGAGAAACAACTTAGTCTCATTCAATTCAGCTACCCCAAAGTCTATCATTGCTTGGCACAGTGTAGGCTACAAGAACAGTAACAATCTCTGTTATATACTGAATAGAATCTTCCTTGGTTCTCAGGAACAGAACATGGTCAATATGGCTTCCACACACTGGGCACTTTCCTGCCTTTACTTTCATTCCTTCCAGTGATGTTACTTAGGACTAGGCAAAAAATAAAACAGTGCTTCTTATCTATGTCACATATTTTCTAAGGGAGCCATTGTTTTCCATGTAATATAGTCTACAACATTCAATTATAAAAAATGTGGATATTTTCTTTAAAATGACAGCAAAAGAGAAAGAGAAAGGGAAGTAAATCTTGCTGTGTGGACTGAGACACATGTTAGGATTTCCACTCATTCCATGAATAGATTCCCTAGGACATGATAGAATTCTCTCTCTGCCATATACTAGAATAAAAGGTTATTAAACCTTTCTTGGGATTGTGTTTCATCAATAAACCCACTATTCCAATAATGATTCAAATTCTGATTTGAAAATCATGAATGAATATTTATTATGTGCAGACCTCTGTTTGGTGCCACATATATCCTAGAAATGGACATTATTCTTCCCATTTCTGGTTAAGGAATTCCAGCACAGAAAGTTGGAGAGATGGACGTGCACTCCACTTTTAGTGGGTGAAAAATGTGGGACTCAGACAACAGTCTCCTGACACCAATCCCAGGGTTCTGTCTTCTTGAACAGAGCAGAATATCTCTTTTCTTTTGAAAGCTGCTTTAGTCCCAAATGGACACACAGAAACAAAGCCATAGATTCATTCTCTTGGGATTTGGTGAGTTCGTCTGTGAATTAGGGGAATGGACAAAGTGGTTTGCAGGGGACTTTAGCACATGAATATTGCAGATCACAAAGTCCTCTATGAACAGTAATGCATTTTGTAGCCCATTTTGGAAATCTGAGATATGGAAATATTATTCCAAGATGGAAATTTTCATGTGTCTGTATCATGCAAGCAGACTTGAGGGATCTTTCTGATGCTATACCTTGACAATAAGAGCATGTAGTTGATGAGTCTAAATTTTCTATTGGGAATAATTTTAGATAAGAGTAAAATTTACAACTCAAATAATTATCTTTCATGCATATACATTATAGAAATTCTTACTTGTGCAATATGGAGATGAACAGAAGAGTTTATTAGGAATTATCTCCTACTTATTAGGAGATGAGCATTAGGAGTTTTATTAGGAAATATTGTAATAAGAAATTGAAAGATAAAATGAAGTTCATCTCTCAAGTAATACTATGCCCATTTAAATTGTTTGAAATAGATGTATGTACTTCACAGAGGCTCAAAATACAATATTTTTGTAAATGAGAACTTCTCAGGAGACAGAACGTGTATTATGATACAATTTAGGTAGGCTTTCAATAAAACTGTTTATTAATGCGTGAATCTGTTTATGAATACATAAACTCAATACTGATATCATAGAAACATTGAAATGAAAGTACATCCACCAAATTCATAGCAGTGTTTGTTTTTGGGCAACTGAAGTGCAAGACAATGGGATCATGCAGGGAAAGAAAAAAAAACAATTTTATTGGTAATAAATATGAGTTCTGAAGCAAATAGGATTAAATATTTTTATGTTTAATGTGAGTAGTAGGCAATAATAGCAATAATAATAATAGGTAACATTAATGGAGCATTTACTAAGTGCCTAGCAATGGTTCTTCACCCTGGCTATGTGTTAGTATGACCAAAGTATTTATGTGTAGAGGTTCTGATTTAGTTGGTTGTAGGTTGTGACCAGCACATCAGTAAAATTTTAAAGATCCACAGGTAATGAGCAACCAGAATTGAGAAAAACTGGTTAAGCACTTTATAATTATTATTTAATTTGATTTTTATAGCAACCTGATGAGATAAGTTCAGTTAATATACCCATTTCATATACAGAACTTCCAACTTCTCAGAAGGTCAAGGACTTATCCATCAATTGTTGGCAAATTCTAAGTCACACACATCTCTTGCAGTAATTTGAATAATAGTTTCCCAAATACATCCATTTCCTAATCTCCAGAACCTATGACTATGTTACCTCATGGCAAAAGGCACGTTGCAGATGTGATGAAGTTAGGCATCTTGAGATGGTAAAATTATCTTGAATTATCTGGGTGGGCTCAATGTAATAAAAAGCGTGTTTATAAGAGGGAGGAAAGAGGGCCAGAGTGAGAATTGAAGATACTATACTGTTGACTTTGAAGAGGAGAAAGGGGCCATGAGTCAATGAAGGCAATAGGCCTCTAGAATTTGGAAAAGGCAAGGTAGCAGAATCTCCTCTAGAGCCTTCAGAAGGAAAGCAGCTCTGCTTGTACATTTTATACTTCCGAGCTCCAGAATTGTAATATAACAAATTTATGTCATTTTAAGCCACTAGACTTGGGGGAATTTGTTACAACAACTAATACAACTTTCTTCCAAAATCTACCAATCTCATTGCTACTGGCTTAGGTCAGGTCCCCATCATCACTCCCCTGGACTATTTCCACAATATCCTAACTGTTCCCTCTGCCTCCAATTTTTCCCACTCAGGATAATCCTAAACTCCTCATATTATACATATGATTACACCATGGCTCTGGTGCTTAACTGCTTTTAAAATCTTTAGTATGTTAAATTAGGCTCTCAATGATCTGTCTTCCATCTAGATATTCAACGCTATTCCTAATATCTCAGCAATAGGTTAAATACATCTCACTCTTGAATGTCTCTTGAATGTCACCCATATCTATTCTCCAGTTAAATTTCTTCTCTTTTTTTTCTATTCAACTTTCAAGCGTATTCTCCTATTAGAAGTTTTTCCTGAATAGCAAGTGTTGGCAAAAATGTGGAAAAACTGGAAGCTTCATGCTTTCCTAGTAGGAATGTAAAATGGTGCAATGACTTTGGAAAGTAATTTGGTAGTTTCTCAAAAAGTTAAGCATAAATTTATCATATAGTCCAATAATTGCATTCCAAGTTATCTATGGAAGAGAAATGAAAGTGAATGTCAACATAGAGACACAGGCAGAAATGTTCATAGAAGCATTATTCATAATAACCCCAAATTGGAAATATTCAGATGTCCATCTGCTGGTCAATGAATAAGCGCAATATGGTATACACATACAATAGAATACTATTCTATTACTATCTAAAAGGATCAAAATATTGATACATACTTCCACATGGATGAGCCTCAAAAACATTGGTAACTAGAAGCAGCTTGATACAAATGAAGAAATATTGTATGATTCCATTTATATAAAATATCTAAAAAAAGGCAAATTTATAGAGGCAGAATGTTATAGGTGGTTTTCTAGGGCTGAAGTCAGAGTGGAAATTAACTGCAAATGAACTCAAAGGTAACTTTTGATATGATAGACATTGTCTAAAACTGGATTGCGGTAATGATTGCATAACTCTATAAATTTACTAAATTCATTGAATTTACATTTTCATGAATTAATTTCATGGCCTCAATAAAAATGTTTAAAAGTAAATGTCTAAGGGATTTTTCCTGGAATTATTCAAGGTGAGTTGAAATCTTTTACCTTTGTTTTCCACAGGATGCCTTACACACCAATATTATTATGCTCACTCCCTCTATATTGCAATCATTTGTATCTCTCTGGTCTCCTCCTCAAGTTATACACAGTAGACAATAAATACACACTAGATTAAACTTAGTGGCATCAAAGTAAATTGAAGCAGCTTCAAATAAGTCTTTTGTCTGCAGCAAATTATGATCTCGAGTAATTTTGCAGTCCTCAGCATGTCTCCAATAGTTACTTTCCCTTATTCTCTCAATGTCATTAAACCCTTTTGTGATATTGTCTTGATGCATTACAGTCTTTATCATCTGTTAGCTTTGGTTCCTACAAAAGCTAATGCTGAGTCAAGAATTCATGTACAAGCACTTTATTAGAAGGAGCAATGAATGTAGGGAGACAGGAGGAGTGGACACAGGGATGAAAATACATCTAATAAAGCTTGCATTAAGTGAGCTACCACAGTAAATGAGCAGAGTTTTCAACATGTGGGGAAATTCTGGAAAATGGTTCAAAATCCGAAACTCAGAATTATCCCAGTTGAAGGGTGAAGGAGATGGTGTACCACACACCTCTCCCTCAAGGGCTGTCTCTGAAGGGGCATGATTCCCTGTTACTTCTGCCACTACATATTGGGCAAGGACAGTTTTAGCTGATGCCAGCCATTGGTAATCATGAAGTGGAGATGGTGAGAGGGTCCCAGGGAATTTAGAGGAATGTTGACAGCATCTACTACTTCATCCTTCCCTGCAGACTCAACACCATAACATTCCTCTCAAAAAGTGAGCTAAGTTCTCAACATCTTCCATACGTGTGTAACTATGATTCCTGATGGCACTTCCAGAGAATCCCAGAAAAAAATTAAACCATGTGGGAAAACAGCTCTGATTCTATTTTATTCAACATTATATGTTATAGGATCTTAGAGGGAGTACCTCAAAATTCCAATGACGAGAAATAAAGATCAAATAAAATAAAGGAAGAAAAGAATGAAAGAAGGAAGAAAGGAAGGACCTCAAAGAATAAAGTAACATCTCAGTGTTAATCTAGATAGTATACTACTATGAATCATCTGAACAAGCCAACGTTTAAATCTATATTCCTCCTATGAAGTTGAAAAATTACATTAGTGTTCTCATGACAAGTAAGATACCAAAGTCACTGTGAGTAAGCCAGGTTAGAGTCCAAGTCAATGTCAGTCTCTTTTTGAAAAGTGAAGTGAATGAGATAAAATATCTCAAAGATATACTTTCAAGTTGAAATAAAGTCGTATATGTGAATAAACAAGGGCCATCCTGATAGATAAGCATTTTGTTGTGACAAATGTATGATTTTCCTTTCATTTCTCCCAGAGAAAACAAGTGCACCACCAAATGGAGGTGAAGAACATCAACGTTTGAGTGGATAAATTTTGAGGAAACCACATCAGCAGTTGGTACGATAAGTTCTTTAAATCTATAGTTAGAACATAGCAATTTTTATCTTTCAGATCCGTTCATGTATGTTATATACAGGGATGCATATGACTGGTCCTAAACTTTGGCTTCATATTGGAGTCACCTGGGGATCTTTAAAAATATTAATCATTGCTTCTCACCACACATTATAATTGAATTGGACTGAGGTGTAGCTTTAGCTTGTGGACTTAAAAATCATGCCATTTGGTTTTCATCTAAAACCGAGGTTGTGAACTACTGATCTAATCACATATTTCATTCAAAGACGATTAGTATGTTTGGATCTTTTATTGCTCATGAGCAGATGCTGAAGTTTTTAAAGTCCCCCTAGCTCACAAGAGGGATGATATGAAAAATTTCACCCTCACAACAAGCACTGTGACTTTTCCCACCATTCCTGATATTTCTTTATGTATCTTCTCCTTCTATACCATACAACTACTCATCTGTGCTGGCTAATAAGATATTGTCACCTTGCTCCAAACACACCCTTCTATACTTTACTTCAGCAAAGCATAGCTATTTCCTTTCACTAGTAACAGTATCTTTAGGACTTCAATTTGGAGCTATTCTTGCCTGTCTCTTGTCCTGACACATCTGTCTTTGGGCTCTGATCTGTGTCCACTCTACGGGTATCCATCTTTCCTTTAGAAGTATTGCACAGAGTTTCTGAGGTAGTGATCTGGGGCTCTCTGAAAACCTGCCTACTAACTAGTTTAAATTCTTTGGCTTCGGCCATGAAGCTCAATCATCCGCCAAGTTCACACATCAGGAACTTTGATACTGGAGAAGGGAATGCCCTTTACAGAAGACAAAGCCATACCAGCCAGTGAGAAGAGATACTTTCCATTAAAAATGAGTAAATTAGGGTTTTTACTACTTAGGTTTCAAAGAAATGAAATGAGACAGTTTGGGCCTGATCTACTCCGGAGTAATGAATGGGCTCTGTCTTCATTTCTGAAAACCTAAGTAATGGACTAAGGCCTTGGAATTCACCTCCCCCCCTTTTTCTTTTTGAGGAAAAATTAGCCCTGAGCTAACATCTGCCACCAACCCTCCTCTTTTTGCTGAGGAAGACGGGCCCTGAGCTAACATCTGTGCCCACCTTCCTCTACTTTTTATGTGAGACTCCTGCCACAGCATGGCTTGTCAAGCAGTGCCATGTCCGCACCCGGGATCTGAACCGGTGAACCACTGGCTGCCAAAGTAGAATGTGTGAACTTAACCTCTGTGCCACCAGGCTGGCCCCAAAGGCTTTGGAATTTGTCAAGGTAATTATGATGGTTAATTTTATGTGTCAAATTGGCTGGGCCATGGTGCCCAGATATTTGATTAAACATTATTCTGGATGTTTTTTGGCTGAGGTTAACATTTAGATCAGCGGCCTTTGAGCAAAGCAGATGACTCTCTATTACGTGGGTGGGCTGCCTCCACTCAGTTGAAGGCCTTAATAAAACAAAGACTGATGCACTGGAGGAAGAAGAAATCCTGCCAGCAGATTGCCTTTGGACTTGAACTGCAACTCTTCCCTGAACCTTCAGCCTGCAGGCCTACCCTGCAAAATTTGGGCTTACCAAGACTCCATAATCACAAGAACGACTTAAAATAAATCTCTATGTATCAATATATACATAATGAGTGCTACTAATTTATTAATGCTATGAAACAGGGGGGAGACTTGGTAGAAATATGCCAAAAAGAACCATGGTAACTATCTAGGAGTGGTGCTACTATCCTTGATATGAGAGAGGCATCACAGAGAATAGAAAAGGTATAGGATTTGAAGACACATTCCCACCTAGTCTTCACAAAAATTTGATACCTATGGCAACTGAGTGCCCCTCACATTCCTCATCAGTGAAAAGGTAACCTATGGAATGAGAGAACAGATATGCAAACCATATGTTTGATAATTGGTTCATTTCCAAAATATATAAGGAACACCTATAACTCAATAGTAAGAAAACTAATGACCTGATTAAAAACTGGGTTAAGAAATTAAATAGATGTTTCTCCAAAGAAGACATACAAATGATTAACAGGAATATGAAAAGGTACTCAACATCACTATTCCTTGGGGAAATGCAAATCAAAACCACACTGATATCTCACCTCACACCAGTCGGAATGTCAATTACAAAAAAACTATATAAGACAAGTGTTGGTAAAGATGTGGAGAAATTGAAATTCATCCGCTCTATTGGTGTTCATGGAAAATGCCTATGGAAAACAATATGGAGATTCATTAGAAATTTAAACATAAATCCACTATATGATCCAGCTACTCCACATCTTGGTATTTACCCACAAAAATTGAAACCAAGTTCTCAAAGAAATAGTAGCACTCCTATGTTTATTGCAGCACTATTCACAATACACAAGATCTGGGAACAACCTAGATGTCCATTGAGAAATGAATGGATAAAGAAACTGTGATACATATGTATTAAATTATTTATGGATATGTATATTATATATGTAATGAAATACTATTCACCCTGCAAAAGAAGGAAATCCTGTTATTTGCAACACCATGGATGAATCTTAAGGATATTACATTAAACAAAAAAAGCCAGTCACAGAAAGACAAATACTGCATGATTCCAACTACATGATGTATCTAAAATAATCAAATTCATAGAATCATGAGGTCAAATGGTAGCTACCAGGATTTGCAATAGGTGAAAATGGAGAGTTACTAATCAAAAGGCAGAAAGTTTCAGTCAAGCAAGAGGAATCAGCTTCCGAAATCTGCTGTACAACATCGTACCTATTGTCAATAATAACACATGAACACTTCAAAATTTGTTAGGAGGGTTGATCTCATGTTCAGGGTCTTTTCCACAATAAAAAATATCTGTTCTTAGAGACACAAATGTTAACTGAGAAAATAGAAATACTATCAGATTCTTGATGTAGAAGACCTAATTCTTCCTAAATTACTTAGTCATTTGAATGCATTTGATGTTGATAAACTCACGTGTTGATGTGTGTTAATTTAAAAAATTTTACTAAGAAATATGAAACTTGAAAGTCAGAAGGAGGACTAAAGGCAAGATTCCCCCTGAGACCTGGAAAGCCTCAGATCCTACAAAGGACATTTACTTTTCCAATAACCTGTTCGATTAATCTTAACAAATCCTCAGAGACTGGGATAGCAAGGACCGATTTGGCTAATTATGAGCTCTGTGCATTGAGCTCTCAAGCCAACATAACTGTAAATAATCAGCCTGTGCCCTGCAAATTTTCAGTTGGCTGGTCCCGGTATACTTGGATCTGTATGTGTGTCTTCTCTTCCTAGAGTTATTGTATGCATCCAGGGGCCCTTGCCTGAGTCTGTCTTCCTGCCAGTCCTGAGAACCAAGCCTAAGCCTTCATCACTCACCAGTCATAGGAAAGACAATGGATCCTCATTCCCCTGTCACACCTCGGCATACAGGCAGCACAATCCAGTGAGTGCCATTGGAGTGATACTAGATACTACATACGAGATACTAGATACTAGATACTAGATACTAGATACTAGATACTAGATACTAGATACAAGAGTGACTGGGTGAGCATTGTTTCTTTATCATCAGGATAAGTATGACAGCTGTAGTAGCCAGATCGGGGGGCAGCAATATGCAATTTCAGCTCAAGGCCTATGAAGCTAGTGTTCTTGGTTCTGGTTGGGATCAGGAGAACTCCCATTCAGAGTTCTGCATTCTTCCCATATTGGTTCTAGCTCCTGTAGGCATCTCTTTCACTGAAGAAGGAAATGAGTTCCTCTAAATTGTCGCATAAGCTCTCCAAAATGATCATGAAAGTAATGATGGAGATAAGTGGGAGAATGATGCCAGGTGACCATGTACATGATATCATGAAAGTGTACTAAGGATTCCCAAGTGCTGGGCTCTGAATTAAATGCTCAACGTAGCTTGTTTCTTTTCATCTGCATAGTCATTCCTAAGATATATGTGCACACATTACTGTTCTTTTACAGATGAGGAAAAGATGACAGACTTTTAATGTAACTTTATCTGGGATAAAATGGAATGAAGCCAGGTTTGAATCGAACAGTCTGACTGTAGACACAGGGCCTCTGGCCAAAATTCCCCCCTGTGAAGCCAACCAGCCATGTAACATCTCTGATCTTTACCCACACACACACACACCTGGTTTACTGTGTTCTTCTTCTTGGATGTTACTGGTAGACCACTGTGGAGAGCAGTGGAGAGCACTTGCTGTATCAACTATAGGAAGGAGGGCTGAGATGGCAGGCAGGGGTCACAGAAAGAGCTGGCTCATGACAATTTAGGGCAGATCTCTTTCTTGCCTCTGCTCCCAGATTTTGCATTAGCTGTCCACTTCCTCCTCCATTATTATAATTTAACACTTCTCCATTTCAAAGAAAAACTTAATGTCAATGTCTCAGATACATCCATACTTAGGAAACTAGAAACTGTTAAAAGAGGTACAATAGATGTGTCACTGGTTAAAGAACTGTGTATTTCTGCCTTAAACTTTCTGAATTTTAACAGAGCCAAGAAGTTAACTGTGTGTGCCACAGTGATCCATAATGTAATTTTATGTCCTATCTGCTCTGCTTATTATCTAGTAACATAGATCAAGTTCTTAGTCTCTCTGAGCCTCAAGATTGTTATGTGAGTTGATTCCTACTTGATAGCACTCCACTGAGTAAGGTCTAAGTAGCTAATGAATACTACTTTTGTGATTAAATATGTGATAGATACATATAAGGACAAAATATTTAGATTTATTATTATTATTGTTAATAGCACTAAGTATCATTTGTACAATTTGACGAAAATATCTTGTAATCCAATGATTTGGTTTTCAATGGATACCTGACACAACATTTTATTTTTGTCCCTATACAAATAGATACCGAACACTTGGAAGAAAATGACTAAATCTCATTCATTTTTGATTCTCCAGAGTTTACGTTGTCTTTGGTACAGAGTTTGTAACAACAATAACAACCACAAAAAGTCCAAAATACCTTAAATATTCAATGGACCCTTTTATTCAGAGAAACAGAGCATAGTCAATATGGGTTGCACACAGTGGCGCTTTCTTGTCTGTGCCTTCATCCACTTCAGGGATGTCACATAAGACAGGAGACAGAAAATAGCACTTGTTTATGTGTATGTCATAGACATTCAATAAGATCTATTATTTTCCATTCATTAGCATCCACAACATTCAGTTATTCAAAAACCACCACAGTGATTTTCATAAATATGAAAAAAAGTGGCAGAATGAGAATAGGAAGGTACATTTTATTGTGTGGGCTGAGACACATTTTAGGATTTCTAGTGCCCTGAGACAAGAAAGCCTGCAGATTCCCTACTTTAAAATTAAATACAAGGTTAGCAAAACTTTCTAAGTGCTACGTTTCATCAATAAACCCCTTGTTCCAGTATTGATTCAAATTCTGGTTACAACAAAATGACCAAACATTTATTAAGTCCCACCTCACTTGGACGCCACATGTCTCTGGAAATGGCTGTAGTTCTCTTCATTTCCAGATCAGGAACACCAGCACAGAGAGTTTGAGAGACTTACACACATTTCTGTGAATTAGAATAATGAACTAGTGGTTTTAGGGGCACTCATTATACTACTATGCTGGATTATTGGATTTTCTATGAATAATAATGCACTTTCCAGCTCAGCTTGAAAATCTGAAATATGGGAATATTATTCCCTATATATGATGTGAATTTTCATATGGAGCTATCATGGAATGACTACTATTAGATACTTGAGAATATTTCTGATTCTATCCCTTAATAATAGCATATAACTGATAGCAACTGATTTTTCTATTGGAAAAACAAATGTAGGCAATAAATAGTAAAATTGAACTGGCGTTGAGTTTTACAACACAAACAACCATCTTCTAAGCACATATCATATAGAAATTGTCACATGTGTGGTATGGCGAAAGGCAAAAGAATTTTCGTAGGCTTGTTGAAATAAGGAATCAATAAATATAATTAAGTTCATTCCTCAGGTAAAACCATACACCAGTTAAATTATTATATCTAGTATTACGTACAATGTTGTAAACAAGAATGCTTTAGAGGTAAGATGTATAATAATATACTATTTAGGTAAATTTTCAAGAAAACCCATTACATGTACATAAATACCAACATGATGGAAACACTGACAAATACACACCCACCAAATTAATGACAGCGACTGCTTTGGAGGACTGATGTGGAGGGCAATGGAATCATGCAGTGATTTAAAGAAAACCACCAAAGAAAACTCAAATTTGTTTGGCAATATTTCAAATCCCTATAAAATATGATTTTGGAATCAAATAGCATTAAATACTATGTTTTAATATAGGTATTGTGTATTAATTAAGTAATAATAGGTAATGTTGACTGAATATTTTCTAAGTACCCAGCAACATTAAGGCATTGTTCTAGACCCTGGCTGTATGTTGTGACCACTAAGAACTGTCTGTGTAGCGATTGTTATTTAATTGTTTCTAGGCTGTGGCCAGGGCATTGGTGCATTTTACAATATACACAGGTAAATACAATAATCAACTAGGGGAACCATGGGTCTGAGCACTTTATGTTTAATTTAATTTAATTTCTTAAAACAATCCTATAAGGTAAGTTCAATTATTATTTCCATTTTACCAACATGGAAACTGCCCAGATGTTTGATATATCCATTTCTGTTCTTTTCTCTTTTGCATTCTTCCCCAGATTAACTCAGTGTGATCTATCAAAGAAAATGAAGATCAGAATTGCCTTTAGGGAGTTGATCTAAGGAGAATTGATTTAAACAAGAATTGACTTAAGAAAAATCCTCTCTGTTTCAGTACAGATTGAAGCGATACAGACATAAAAAAGCTGAGCTTCATATCTGATTTAGGGGCCTCCCATGGTCTTAAATTCCTCAATTGTAAATAAGAGAGTTGGTATCGTTAAGAACCCAGGAATTCCAAATGTTTAGGATTAGAAATACATGTAAGCATTTTTACCAAGTCACTACAAAGTTGAGACCAAAGAAACAAGACGCAGTATCAAACATCAGATGCTTTCCTGAAATTATCTAGGGTTGATATATAACCCTGCATAATATGAGAAATTAGAAGAAACTGTATTTTTAAAAGTTAATGTTGAATGATTGAGAGGTACTTTGTACACTAATGCCATCTATAGGGTCAAGGATGCTGTATGATCTTTTGCACTTAACCAAAATATATTTATCAAAATTTGAAATCTACTAGGCCAAGGTTAGGAATTATATTTGAAAAGACTTCCCCCCCCCCGTTTTATTGCGATATAATTGACATCCAGCACTGTATAAGTTAAAGGTGTGCAGCATAATGACTTGACTTACACATGTTGTGCAATGCTTACCACAATGTCTAGTTCACATCCATTATCTCATATGGATACAGAAAAAGAAGGAAATTGGGGTTTTTTCTTATGATGAGAACTTTTAGGATTTACCCTCTTAACAACTTTCAAATATAGCACACAGCAGTGTTAAGTAGAGTCATCATGTTGGACATTTTGTCCCATGTACTTACTCATCTTATAAATGATTTGACCACCTTCATCCAATACCCTCACAACCTACTCCCCACCTCTGGTAACCACAAATCTGTTCTTTTTCTATGAGTTTTTTTTTTGAGATTTTTTTTTTTTTGAGATCCACATATAAGTGAGGTCATTCAATATTTTTCTTTCTCTCTCTGACTTATTTCACTTAGCATAATGCCCTCAAGGTCCATCCATGTTGTCACATATGACATGATTTCATTCTTTCCTATGGCTGGATAATATTCTATTATATATCATATTCTATTATATATCATGATATATATATATATATATATATATATATATACACACATACACACACATATATATGCCACTTTTTTTCATCTATTCATCTATTGATGGACATTTAGGCTGTTTTTGAGTCTTGGTTATTATAAATAATGCTGCTATGAAAATGGAAATAAAGATATCTCTTCAACATAGTGATTTTGTTTCCTTCAGACATACTCCCACAAGTGGAATTGCTGGATCATATGGTAGATCTGTTTTTTTTTTTATTGTGGTCATAATAGCTTATAACATTGTGGAATTTCAGTTGTACGTTATTATTTGTCAATCACCATATAAGTGTGCCCCTTTGCCCCTTGTGCCCACCCCCCAACCCCCTTCCTCCTGGTAACCACTAAACTGTTCTCTTTGTCTGTAAGTTTATCTTCCACAAATGAATGAAATCATACGGTCTTTCTCTGATTTATTTCGCTTAACACAATATCCTCAAGATCCACCGTGTGAATTGTTTGAGGAACCTCATATTATTTTCCATAGTAGGTGTACCAATTTGCAATCCCATCAACAGTGCATAAGAGTTTCCTTCAAAAGACTTTTTTTTTATTAATGTTATGATAGATTACAACTTTGTGAGATTTCAGTTGTACATTTTTGTTAGTCATGTTGTGGGTACACCACTTCCCCCTTTGTGCCCTCCCCCCACCCCCCCTTTTCCCTGGTAACCACCGATCAGATCTCCTTGTCAATATATTAACTTCCACCTATGAGTGGAGTCATATAGAGTTTGTCTTTCTCTGACTGGCTTATTTCGCTTAACATAATACTCTCGAGGTCCATCCATGTTGCTGCGAATGGGCCAATTTTGTCTTTTTTATGGCTGAGTAGTATTCCATTGTGTATATATACCATATCTTCTTTATCCAATCATCAGTTTCTGGGCATGTAGGTTGGTTCCACGTCTTGGCTATTGTAAATAATGCTGCGATGAACATAGGGGTGCAATGGACTCTTGAGATTTCTGATTTCAGGTTCTTAGGATAGATACCCAGTAATGGGATGGCTGGATCATAGGGTATTTCTATTTTTAACTTTTTGAGAAATCTCCATACTGTTTTCCATAGTGGCTGTACCAGTTTGCATTCCCACCAACAGTGTATGAGGGTTCCTTTTTCTCCACAACCTCTCCAACATTTGTCGCTCTTGGTTTTGGATGTTTTTGCCAAACTGACGGGTGTAAGGTGATATCTTAGTGTAGTTTTGATTTGCATTTCCCTGATGATTAGCGATGATGAGCATCTTTTCATGTGTCTATTGGCCATATTCATATCTTCTTTTGAGAAATGTCTGTTCATGTCCTCTGCCCATTTTTTGATCGGGTTGTTTGTTTTTTTGTTGTTAAGCCGTGTGAGTTCTTTGTATATTATGGAGATTAACCCTTTGTCGGATAAGTGGCTTGTAAATATTTTTTCCCAATTAGTGAGCTGTTTTTTTTGTTTCAATCCTGTTTTCCCTTGCCTTAAAGAAGCTCTTTAGTCTGATGAAGTCCCATTTGTTTATTCTTTCTATTGTTTCCCTCAACTGAGGAGTTATAGTGTCTGAAAAGATTCTTTTGAAACTGATGTCAAAGAGTGTACTGCCTATATTCTCTTCCAGAAGACTTATTGTTTCAGGCCTAATCTTTAGGTCTTTGATCCATTTTGAGTTTATTTTGGTGTGTGGTGAAAAAGAATGGTCAATTTTCAATCTTTTGCATGTGGCTGTCCAGTTTTCCCAGCACCATTTGTTGAAGAGACATTCTTTTCTCCATTGTAGGCCCTCTGCTCCCTGTCCGTAGATGTGTGGTTTTATCTCTGGGCTTTCAATTCTGTTCCATTGATCTGTGGACCTGTTTTTGTACCAGTACCATGCTGTTTTGATCACTGTAGCTTTGTAGTATGTTTTGAAATCAGGGATTGTGATTCCGCCGGCTTTGTTTTTCTTACTCAGGATTGCTTTAACAATTCGCGGTCTTTTGTTGCCCCATATGAATTTTAGGATTCTTTGTTCAATTTCTGTGAAGAATGTTCTTGGGATTCTGATTGGGATAGCATTGAATCTGTAGATTGCTTTAGGTAGTATGGACATTTTAACTATGTTTATTCTTCCAATCCATGTGCATGGAATGTCTTTCCATCTCTTTATGTCGTCGTCAATTTCTTTCAAGAAAGTCTTGTAGTTTTCATTGTATAGACCCTTCACTTCCTTGGTTAAGTTTATTCCAAGGTATTTTATTCTTTTCTTTGTGATTGTGAATGGGATTGAGTTCTTGAGTTCTTTTTCTGTTAGTTCATTGTTAGTGTATAGAAATGCTACTGATTTATGTATGTTGATTTTATACCCTGCTACTTTGCTGTAGTTGTTGATTATTTCTAATAGTTTTTCTATGGATTCTTTGGGGTTTTCTATATATAAGATCATGTCGTCTGTAAACAGCGAGAGTTTTACTTCTTCATTACCTATTTGGATTCCTTTTATTTCTTTTTCCTGCCCAATTGCTCTGGCCAACACCTCCAGTACTATGTTGAATAGGAGTGGTGAAAGTGGGCACCCTTGTCTTGTTCCTGTCCTCAGAGGGATGGCTTTCAGTTTTTGTCCGTTGAGTATGATGTTGGCTGTGGGTTTGTCATAGATGGCCTTTATTATGTTGAGGTACTTTCCTTCTATACCCATTTTATCGAGGGTTTTTATCATAAATGGGTGTTGGATCTTGTCGAATGCTTTCTCTGCATCTATTGAGATGATCATGTGGTTTTTGTTTTTCATTTTGTTGATGTACTGTATCACGTTGATTGACTTGCGGATATTGAACCATCCCTGTGTCCCTGGTATAAATCCCACTTGATCATGGTGTATAATCTTTTTGATGTATTGCTGTATTCGGTTTGCCAAAATTTTGTTGAGGATTTTTGCATCTATGTTCATCAGTGATATCGGCCTGTAGTTCTCCTTCTTTGTGTTGTCCTTGTCAGATTTGGGGATCAGAGTGATGTTGGCTTCATAGAATGGGTTAGGGAATACTCCATCTTTCTCAATTTTCTGGAATAGTTTGAGAAGAATAGGTATTAAGTCTTCTTTGAATGTTTGGTAGAATTCTCCAGAGAAGCCGTCTGGTCCTGGACTCTTGTTTTTGGGGAGGTTTTTGATTACCATTTCCATTTCCTTACTTGTGATTGGCCTATTCAGATTCTCCATTTCTTCCTGATTCAGTTTGGGGAGATTGTAGCAGTCTAGGAATTTGTCCATTTCTTCCAGGTTGTTCAATTTGTTGGCATATAGTTTTTCATAGTATTCTCTTATGATCCCTTGTATTTCATTGGTATCTGTTGTGATTTCTCCTCTCTCATTCCTAATTTTATTTATTTGCGATTTCTGTCTTCTTTTCTTGGTGAGTCTGGCTAAAGGTTTGTCGATTTTGTTAATTTTTTCGAAGAACCAACTCTTTGTTTCATTGATCCTTTCTATTGTCTTTTTTGTTTCAATATCGTTTATTTCTGCTCTTATTTTTATTATTTCCCTCCTTCTACTGACTCTGGGCTTTGTTTGTTCTTCTTTTTCTAGTTCTGTTAGGTGTCGTTTGAGGTTGCTTATGTGAGCTTTTTCTTGTTTAGTGAGGTGAGCCTGTATTGTGATGAATTTCCCTCTTAGGACTGCTTTTGCTGCATCCCAAATGATTTGGTATGTCGTGTTCTCATTTTCATTTGTCTCCAGATAATATTTGATTTCTTCTTTAATTTCTTCAATGATCCATTGTTTGTTCAGAAGCGTGTTGTTTAGTCTCCACATTTTTGCACCTTTCTCTGCTTTTTTCTTGTAGTTGATTTCTTGTTTCATAGCATTATGATCAGAAAAGATGCTTGATATTATTTCAACTCTCTTGTATTTATTGATGTTTGCTTTGTTTCCCAAAATATGGTCAATCCTTGAGAATGTTCCATGTGCACTTGAGAAGAATGTGTAACCTGCTGTTTTTGGATGAAGTGTTCTATATATATCTATTAAGTCCATCTGGTCTAATTTTTCATTTAATTCTATTATTTCCTTGTTGATTTTCTGTCTGGATGTTCTGTCCATTGGTGTTAATGGTGTGTTGAGGTCCCCTACTATTATTGTATTGTTGTTGATGTCTTCTTTTAGTTCTGTTAAGAGTTGCTTTACAAATTTTGGTTCTCCTGTGTTGGGTGCGTATATATTTATAAGTGTTATGTCTTCTTGGTGGAGGGTCCCTTTTATCATTATATACTGTCCCTCTTTGTCTTTCTTTATCTGTTTTGCTTTGAAATCTACCTTGTCTGATATTAGTATAGCGACACCTGCTTTCTTTTGTTCATTATTAGCTTGAAGTATTGTTCTCCATCCCTTCACTCTGAGTCTGTGTTTGTCTTTGGGGCTGAGGTGTGTTTCCTGGAGGCAGCATATTGTTGGGTCTTGTTCTTTGATCCATCCTGCCACTTTGTGTCTTTTGATTGGGGAGTTCAACCCATTGACATTTAGAGTGATTATTGAGATGTGGGGGCCTACCACTACCATTTTATGTCTTGTTTTCCAGTTTTCTTCAATTTCCTTTGTTTCTCGTCTGATGGTTTAATCTGTTCTGATGAAGAGCTGCTACTCTCTGTTGTTGTCCTTCTACTTATCTCCTCTGCTCTTGGTTTTGTAGCCCCTTTCCTTTTTTGGATTTTTCAGGAATGAGGGTTTTCCTGAGGATTTCCTGAAGAGGATGCTTTGTGGCAATGAACTCCCTTAATTTTTGTTTATCTGGGAAAGTTTTTATTTCTCCATCGTATTTGAAGGATATTTTCACTGGGCAGCGAATTCTCGGCTGCAGGTTTTTGTCCTTCTGATTTTTCAATATATCATTCCACTCTCTTCTAGCCTGTAAAGTTTCTGCTGAGAAATCTGCTGATAGCCTGATGGGGGTTCCTTTGTAGGTTAGTTTCTTTTGCCTGGCTGTCCTTAGTATTTTCTCCTTGTCATTGACTTTTGCTAGCTTCACTACTATATGCCGTGGGGTTGGTCTTCTTGCATTGATAGAGTTTGGAGATCTATTGGCTTCTGTCACCTGAAGATCCATCTCTCTCACCAGATTTTGGAAGTTCTCAGCCATTATTTCTTTGAATAGGCTTTCTGCCCCTTTCTCCTTCTCTTCTCCCTCTGGTATATCTATAATCCTTACGTTGCATTTCCTAATTGTGTCTGATAATTCTCGGAGAGTTTCTTCATTTCTTTTTAGTCTTACTTCTCTCTCCTCCTCTGCCTGCAGCATTTCTATATTCCCATGTTCCAAATTGCTAATTCTTTCCTCCATATTATTGGCCCTACTGTTCAGTGCATCTAGATTTTTCTTAATCTCCTCTATTGTGTTCTTCATTTCCAATATTTCTGTTTGGTTCTTCTTTATCTCGTCAAACTCTTTTGTGACATAGCTCCTGAACTCGTTGACTTGTCTATCTGAATTCTCTCTTAACTCATTGAGTATTTTAATGATGGCTGTTTTGAAGTCATTGTCATTTAGGTTATATATCTCATTTTCTTTGGGATTGTTTTCTGTGTATTTGTTATTTTCCTTCTGTTCTGGAGATTTAATGTATTTTTTCATATTGCTTGATGTTGTAGATTTGTGCCTCTGCATAGAGATAGAGTTTAGTTGCTCCTTCCACTTGTTTCAGCTGCTGCGGTGGGGGAGCAGCTGTTTAAACTGCACCAACCAGGAACCCTATCCGCAGTTGCTAGCTGGGCCTGGGCCCCTCCTCGTAGTCACAGTGGTCCTTTGGATTCCCTCTTCTGCTGTGGGAGCCGTCACAGGGGGGCTTCAGGCTGCTGGTGCCTACTGTTGTAGCCCACCTAGACTTGCTCCCTCCTTGGGGTCTGCAACGGTGTTATGGGCTTTTCCAGCAGCCAGGGGTAGGATCACTTATATTTGCTGCTCCGTCACTGTTGGCACCCACAAAATCTCACTTGTCCACTATGGGTCGCAGCAGAGCTATTGGCATCTTCTACAGTCTGTGGTTAGCTCACCTAGCTATGCTGCTTTTGTCCCAGGGTCTTCCAGCCTTGTGGCTGCCGGATGGGTGCTCTCTACTAGTGCTGTGCAGAGGCTTTCCCTGAGGCTGCTGTGAGCCTGTAGGGTTTCCCCCTAGGCTACGGAGCTGGGTCACTGGAACTCCACCCAGCCCCAGTCCTGTTCCGCAGGAACTCGGGGAGCCCTTTGCCCTGTCTGGGGGATAGCCAGAGATCCTGATTTCAGTGGTAGCTGGTCAGCTGCTGCCCTGCCTGATATTCTCCGCTCCGGGACCCTCCTGGTGTTGTGGATGCTGGGAATGGCCCCTCCACTAATAGCAGACAGAGAGTTTTGTCTGCTGCCTGGGCAGAACCCTGGAGCTTCTTCTCTGGGCCGCAGAGCTGGCCTCTGGGGCTCCCCCCAGCCCCAGTCCTCTCAGAGATCTCCAGAAATCCCTAGCCCCATGGGGTGGGCAATGGCAGCTGGGGGTCACCTGGCCCTCTGGGATTCTCTCCGGGACTTTCCTGGAGTTGTGAATGCTGGGCGTGGCCCCTCCACTAATGGCAGACAGAGAGTTTTGTCTGCTGCCCAGGTGGAACTCTGGAGCTTCCCCTCCAGGGAGCGGAGCCGGCCTTTGGAGCTTCACCCAGCCCCAGTCCTCTCTGAGATCTCTGGCAATCCCTTTCCCCACCGTGCAGGCAGTGGCAGCCAGGGGGCCGCCGTACCCTCAGTGATTCTCTCTGGGACCCTCCGGGCGCCATGAACACTAGATGGGATCTCCCCGCCAACAGCGGGGCGAGACTCTCCCCGCAGGTTCAGGTGTGTAACTCTAGAGTTTCCCTCTGCATTTAGGAGTAATTGCGGGAGGTTTAGGGAGGGTTCTGGTCACCTGTTTCCACTGTCGCTCCTCTGGTGTGTGCTCACTCCTGCCCTAGGTGTGTGTTGATCATCTGGGGGCATCCGTTGGAAGAAAGCTGCTTGCAGGTACTAGGCTGTTCGGTCGGGGTCGGAGAGTTTCACCTATCTCCACATCCTCCCAGAGGGAAGTCCATCCGCCTTCCGATGTATAGTCGCGTGGGTCTCTCAGACATCCTGAGATGCTGTCTGGATATCCTTTCTTAAGCGATGAGTGTCCAAATAATTGTAGACTCGAAGGGGGAGAGACAAAGAGGACTACTCATGGCGCCATCTTGGATCCTCCCTCCTCCTTCAAAAGACTTTTAAAGACAACTCACACGTGTGCAAGCTCATATTTCCATGGAGAAGAGATGTAAGAAAACCAAAGAAGGATGAAAACCTAAAAGATAACTGGCACATTAACAAAAAGGCTCTCTGGTTATGAATATTTGACTTTAATTTAGAATCCAGACAATGTAGTTCTATCAATTCTAAAGTCTATCAGTATTCTAAATGAAGGAAATTTCTGGCACAGTATCTGAAAATAAATAAGACTGCTTCTAAGTTTCCTTTAAATAGCAGGATTTTTTTTTCTTAAAAGGCGAAGAATATTTCTTATTCAATATATTTCTTTAAAAGAATAGGCTGTATTTTATGATGTTCCTGGATTTGCTCTCTCTAAATATCTTTACTCCTGTAATATTCTTCAAGTGAGTGTCTCTAAAGTATGTGTGTATAGAAAGAGATGAATAACACAAAAACCAATGAGGAAAGAGTTCTAAGAAAATTGCATCTGAGACACTGAGAAATATTTTGAAGGCACTGGCGTGTATGACCTCACAAGTGAATTGCTTGAATCCAAAATATGAACACAGTACTAGGTGTCCACTTGTTTCCTTTTTTCTAACCCTCTCTTATTTTTCAAAGGTGTCCAAGCTACATAGAACCACAGAATTTTACACATGTCTCAGAATTCTTCCTCATGGGACTCTCAGATGATCCAGAACAGCAGCCTTTGCTCTTTGCTCTGTTCCTATCCATGTACCTGGCCACCATGTTGAGGAACCTGCTCATCATCCTGGCAGTCAGCTCTGACTCCCAGCTCCACACCCCCATGTACTTCTTCCTCTCCAGCCTGTCCATAGCTGACATCGGTTTCACCTCCACCACAATCCCCAAGATGATGGTGGACATCCACACTGACAGCAGAGTCATATCCTATGAGGGCTGCCTGACTCAGATGTCTGTTTTTACTCTTTTCAGATGTTTGGACAATGTACTCCTGGCTGTGATGGCCTACGACAGGTTTGTGGCCATCTGTCAACCCCTGCACTACCCAGTTATCATGAACTCACGCCTCTGTGGCATGTTGGTTTTGGTGTGTTTTTTCACTTGCTTTTTGGACTCCCAGCTGCACAGTTTGGTGGTGTCACAGCTTAGGTTCTTCATGGATGTGGAAATCCCTTATTTTTTCTGTGACCCTTCTCAGTTATTCAACCTTGCCTGTTCCGATACTTCCACCAATAACATATTAATCTTTTTTATTGGTGCTATCTTTGGTGGTGTTCCACTTACAGGGATCATTTTCTCTTATACTCGAATTGTTTCCACCACTCTGAGAGTCTCATCACCATGTGGGAAGTACAAAGCCTTCTCAACCTGTGGCTCTCACCTGTCAGTGGTTTGCTTATTTTATGGTACAGCCCTTGGGGTCTACCTCAGTTCTGCTGTTTCACATTCTCCCAGGAAGAGTGCTGTGGCCTCAGTGATGTACACTGTGGTCACGCCCATGCTGAACTCCTTCATCTATAGTCTGGGGAACAGAGACATAAAGAAAGCCATGCAGAGGCTCCTCAGAAGAACAGTCTAATCTCAATACCTGTGCCATCTTTTTCAGTGTGGGTTGGTAATTCAAGTAAAACCAAACATCTGGAATTTGAAAACCTGCCCATTTGCTTACATAATTTTGTATGTATTGTGCCTTTCAATATTGGCAATCTTTCATATCTGAATATTGCTTCATTTGGTACATCTATAATGAGATTGAGGTAGTGTTATGGGATCCTATCTTCATTATAATCAGCGCATGATTGAATCATATTACAGCTCTAGAGTCTTCTTTATTTCTCATCCTTCTCCCAGGCGTCCTGGAGAAATGTATAACATTTTCTTTTAAATAATTGCAATTCCCAGCCCTTTAAAAAATGCATTTCTGTTGTTCATGCAACTTTTGTATCTTTCAGATCTGATCATGCCTTTTATGTATGAGAATACATGTTACTGGTCCTCAAATTTGGCTTCATGTAGGGGTCACCTGGAGATCTTTAAAAATATTGATGACTGCTTCTCACCACAGATTATAATTGAATTGGACTGAGGTGTAGCCTTAGCATGAGGATTTGAAAATCATGCCAGTTGGTTCTCTTGTATAACCAAGGTTATGAACTACTGATCTAATCATTTGTTTTGTTCAAAAATGACTAGTATATTTGGATCATCTACTGCTCATGAGAAGATGCTGAAGTTCTTAAAGTCCCCCTAGCTCACAAGAGGGATGATATGAAAAATTTCACCCTCACAACAAGAACTGTGACTTTTCCTACCATTCCTGATATTTCTTTATGTATCTTCTCCTTCTATACCATACAACTACTCATCTGTGCTGGCTAATAAGATATTGTCACCTTGCTCCAAACACACCCTTCTATACTTTACTTCAGCAAAGCACAGCTATTCCCTTTAACTAGTAACAGTATCTTTAGGACTTCAATTTGAAGCTATTCTTCCCTGTCTCTTGTCCTGACAAATCTGTCTTTGGGCTCTTATCTGTGTCCACTCTACGGGTATCCATCTTTCCTTTAGAGATGCTGCACAGTTTCTGAGGCAGTGATCTGGGGCTCTCTGAAAACCTGCCTACTAACTAGTTTAGTTTCCTTGGCCAGTTGCAACTAAGCTCAATCATCTACCAACTTCACTGATCAGGAACTTTGTTATTGGAGAATTGAATGCGCTTTACAGTCAATGAAACTCTAGCGGCCAGCGAGGAAAGATACTTTCCACTAAAAATGAATAAATTGGGGGTTTGATTCCTTGGTTTTTATGAACTGAAATGAGATAGTTTGGGCCTGATCTACTCTAGATCAATGATTAGGCTGTGTCTGCATTTCTGAAAACCTAAGAAATGGGCAAAAGCACTTGGAATTTGCCAAGGTAAATATGATGGTGAGTTTTGTGTGTCAATTTGGCTGGGCCATGGCCTAGATTTGGTCAAACAACATTCTGGATGTTTTTATGAAAGTGTTTTCAGGCTAGGATTATCATTTAGATCAGTGGCCTTTGGGTAAAGGAGATGACTCTCTATAATGTGGGTGGGACTTCTCCACTCAGTTGAAGGCCTTAAGAGAACAAAGACTGACCTCCTGGAGGAAGAAAAAATCCTGCCAGAAGACTGCCTTTGGCCTTGAACAGCAGCTCTTCCCTGAATCTTCAACCTGCTGGCCTACCATGCAAAATTTGGGCTTACCAAGCCTCCACGATCATACAAGCAAGTTACTTAAAATAAATCTCTGTGTAAATATATACATATCCAGTTGATTATTTTTATCTGGAGAATGTGACTACTAAAACAATGTTGCCTTTTGATTTTATATTTTCCCCAGGGTTCATCCTTGTTTTTTCCTTTTTAAACTTCAACAATTATAATGACTGATACTAATTGATTAACACTATGAATGAGGGGGGAGCCTCAACAGAGGTATGCCAGATAGGGCCACAGTAACTATCTAGGAGTGATGCTACTATCCTTGATATGGGAGAAACATCACATGTACTAGAGAGGATATGGAATTTTAAGACAAAACTCCACCTAGATTGCAGCAAAAATTTGAGACCTGTAGCAATTCAGTGCACTTCAGATACCTCATCAGTGAAAAGGCACCTATGAATGGGAGAAAATATTTGCAAATAATATGCCTGATAATTGGTTAATTTCTGAGATATATAAGGGACTCCTATAACTCAATAGTAAAAAAGCTAATAACGTGATTAAAAAATAGTTGAAGGACTTCAATAAACAGTTCTCCAAAGAAGACATATAAATAGCCAACAGGTATAGGAAGAGATGCTCAAGATCACTATTCACCAGAGAAATGCAAATCAAAACCACACTGAGGTATCACTTCACTTTTGTCCGTCTAGCTACCATATAAAAAACAAAAGGCAACAAGTGTTGGCAAGGATGTGGAGAAATTGGAACCCTTGAACACTGTTGACGTAAATTTGAAAATGTGATAGCCACTATGGAAAAAATATGGGAGTTCTTTAGAAAATTAAAAATAGTGCTACATTATCCAGACATTCCATTTCTTGATATTTACCATGAAAAAATTGAGACCAAGATCTCAAAGAGATAGTAGCACTCCTGTGTTCATTGCAGCACTGTTCACAATAGCTAACATATGGGAACGATCTAGGTATCCATTGAGAGATGAATGGGTTAAAAAACTGTGATATATATAATGGATTATATACGTATAATGCAATACCATTCACCCTGAAAAGAGAAGGAAACCCTGCCATTTGCAACAAAGTGGATGAACCTTAAGGGTATTATGCTAAGTGAAATGAGCCAATCACAGAAAGACAAATACTACCTGATTCCACTTACATGATCTGTCTAAAATAGTTAAAATCACAGACTCATAGGGTGATATGGTGGCTGCCAGGGGCTGGCAGTAGGGGGAAGTGGAGAGTTACTAATTAAAGGGCATAAATTTTCAGTCAAGCAAGATGAATAAGCTCTAGAGATCTGTTGTACAACATTATCCTATAGTCAAAATAATATATGAACACTTCAAAATTTGTTAAGGTGGTAGATCTCACATTGTGTTCTTTCCATAACAGTAAAAAAAATGTCCTTAAAGACACAAATTTAACTGAGAAAATGGAAATTTTATCAGATACTTGGTATAGAAAACCTAATCCTCCTTAAATTTTTTGGTCACTTGAACGCTTTAGATGATAAATTCACATATTGATGTATGTTAGTTTAAAAAGTAAGTCTGAATTTCTAATTAAAATGTATGAATCTTGAAAGTCTGAAGGAGTACAAGTGAGATTCCTCCTGAGAAGTAGAAATCCTCAGATCCTACAAAGGACATTTACTTTTCCCATGAGCTGTTCCATTAATCTTAGCAAATCCTCAGAGACTGGGATAATAATATGGACCAATTTGACTAATTATGAGCTGTGCGCATTGAGCTCTCAAGCCCACACAACTGTAAATAATCAGCCTGGGTCCTGCAAACTTTATTTGCTGGTCCTAGTTCAGTTGGATCTGTATATACGTCTTCTCTTCCCAGAGTTATTGTATGCATCCAGGGATCCATGCCTGAGTCTGTCTTTCTGCCAGTCCTGAAAAGTGAGCCTGAGCCTTCATCGTTCACCAGGCATGGAAAGAATGATGGATCCTATTCCTTAGTCATGCCCCAGCATAGAGGTGGCCCAAGCCAGTGAGTGCTGTTGGAAATACTGGATTCAGGAAAAACTGGGGGAGTATTGTTTATTTATCATCAGGATGGGTAGGACAGTTGTAGTAGCCAGATGTGAGGACACCAATATGCAATTTCAGCTCAGAGGCCTATGAAGGTTATGTTTTGGTTCTGATGAGGATCCAAGAACTCTCATTCAGTGTTCTGCTTTCCTTCCACATTGGCCCAAGCTCCTGTAGGCATCTCTCTCACTGGAGCAGGAAATTAGTTCCTCTAAAATGTCCCCTAAACACTCCAAAATGATCATGAATACAATGATGAGGATGAGTAGGGGAATGATGCCAGATGCCCATGTACGTGATATCATGAAAGTTTTTTAAATATTCCCACATGCTAGGATCTGAACTAAGTGCTCCATGTGGCATGTTTCTTTTTATCTGCCTAGTCATCCCTAAGATACATGCGCATACATTATTGTTCTTTCACAGATGAGGAAAGAATTATAGACTTTTAAAGCAACTTGATCTGGGGTAGAATGGGTTGAAGCCAGGTTTGAATCAGTCCTACTCTAGACACAGGACACCTGGCTAGAATTTTCCCCCTTCCAACCTGACCAGCCATGCCACTTTACTGGTCATTACATGTAGATACCCGCTGCTTACTGTGTTCTTCTCCATGGTGGTGACAAGTAGACCACAACAGAATGCAGTTGGTGGCACTCACTGCATCAACTATAGGAAGGATGGCTGAAATGACAGGCAGGGACCACAGAAAGAACTGGCTTATGATAATTTAGGACAGATCTCTTTTTTGACTCTCCTCCTAAATTTTGCCTCAGCTATCCACTTCATCCTCCATTCTTATAATTTAGCCCTTCTCCCTTTCAAATGGAGGCAGAACATCAATGTGTCAGATGGATCTGTATTCAAGAAACCAGAAGCTATTAAAAGATGTATAATAGATGTGTCATTGTTTAAGACCTGTAAATCTCTGCCTTAAATGTTCTTAATTTTAACAGAGTGAAGATGTTAACTGCACATGCCTCAGAGATCCATAATGTAATTTTAAGTCCTATCTGCTCTACTTATTATCTAGTGACATGGAGAAAGTTCTTAGCATCTCTGAGCCTCATCATTGTCATCTGAGTTGATTTGTAGTTGATAGCAGCCCACTGAGTAAGGACTAAATAGATAATGAATTATGCCTATGTAATTAAATGTGTAATAGATACATATACAGGTAAAATATTTAGATATTGGTGTTATTTATGTTAATAACACTAAATTTCATTTATATTATTTGACCAAAATATCTTGTGATCTGAAGATTTGGTTTTCAATAGATAACTGACAGCATTTTATTTTTGTCCCTATGAAAATAATACTGAGCCCTTGAAATGAAATGACTATGTCACATTCTTTTGTGATTCCAGATTCATCTTTGGCACAGAAGAGGCAACAACCGAACAACTACAAAAATCCCACAATATATTAAACATTGAACATACTCTCTTTTGGTTAAAGAAACAGAGCATAGTCAATATGGCTCACACACTAGTGTCTTCCCTACTGTGCCATCATCCATTTCAGGGACATCTCCCAACTGTGCCACCATTCATTTCAGGGACATCCTACAGGACAGGAGACAAGATAAAATTAGCACTTGTTTGCCATAGACATTCAATAGGATCTAGTATTTTCCATTTAATAGCATCTATAGCATTTAATTATTCAAAAAACATCACAGTGATTTTCATAAATATGAAAAATAAGAGGCAGAATGAGTAGGGGAAGGTAAATTCTATTGTGTGGGCTGAGACATATTTTAGGATTTCTAGTGCCCTGAGATGAGAGAGCTTTCAGATTCTCTGTGGTATAATCAAATAAAAGGTTATTAAAATATTGTGTTTCATCGATAAACCGACTAGTCCAAAAATGACTCAAATTCTGGTTACAAAATCATGACCAAATATTTATGAATTTCTGCCTCTGTTGCATGCCTCATATCTCTGGAGATGGCTGTTACTCTCTTCATTTCCAGATCAGGCATACTGGCACAGAGACATTCAGGATTTACACGCACTTCTGTGAATTAGGGTAATGAACCAGTGAACTTATGGCACTAATATGGTCGAGTATAGGATTGTCTATAAATGGTAATGTATTTTACAGCCCAGTTTGAATATCTGACATACGGAAATATTCTCTATATAAGATGTTATTTTTCATATGGAGCTGTCATGGAATGACTATTATTAGATAGTTAAAAATATTTCTGATTCTATCCCTTAATAGTACCATGTAGTTGACAGCAACTGATTTTCTATTAGAAAAACAAATGTAGGCAATAAATAGTAAAATTGAACTCGCATTGATTTTTACAACACAAACAACCTCCATGCAAATATCATATAGAAATTCTCATTTGTATGATATGGAGAGAGGCAAAAGAATTTTCATAAGATTATTGAAATACAGAATTGATAAATAAGATGGATTTCATTTCTCAGGTAATACTATGTATCAAATTATTATATCTAGTTTTAAAAGCAATCTTGTAGGAAACAAGAATGTTTTAGGTGCAATAGGTGTAGTAATATGCTATTTAGGTAAATTTTTGAGAAAACCCTCAAGAAATACGTAAACACTAAAACTATGGAAACACTGACAGAAAATATATGCACCGTATTAATGACAGTGGTTGCATTGGGGGACAGGTGTACAGGGCAATAGAATCATGGAGGAATATAAAGAAAGCTCAAATTTTATCGATAGTGTTTCAAATCACTACAAAATATGTTTTAAACAAGTATTATTAAATGCATATATTTTAAATATAGGTATTGGGTATTATAGTAATAACATATAATATTAACTGAACATTTTCTAAGTGCCAGGCAATATTCTAAGGCATTGTTCTTGACCCTAGCTATACGTTGAGACCACTAAGGTCTGCACATGTAGAAATTATTATGCAATTGGTTCTAGGCTGTGACCAAGGCATCAGTACAATTTACAATATTCACAGGTAAACACAATAATCAGCTAGGATTGAGAACCAAGGGTCTGACCTTTTTACGTTCTATTTAATTTACTTTCTTAAGACAATCTTATAAGGTAAGTTCAATTATTATCTCCATTTTTACTGATCTGGAGATTCCCCAGGGGTTTGATATATCCATCTTTGTTCTTCTTTCTTTTGCATTTTTCCCCAAATTAACTGATAGTGTGAAGGAAAATGGAGATCAGAGTTGCCTTCAGGGAAATGACTTGTGGATATCTGTTTAAAGGAGAATTGATTTAAAGAGATCCCTCCCTCTTTCAGTAAGATTGAAATGAACTAGGCATAAGAAGGCTGGGTTTCAGACACAGTTTGGGGGCCTCCCTAAAGTCTTCATTTGTGAATAAGAGGGTTGGATTTGATGGGGACACAGCACTTCCAAATATTTAGGATGAGAAATACATGTAAGCATTTTTACCAAAACACTGCAAAATGGAGACCTAAAAAACAAAGAGCAGTGTCAAACACTAGATGTTTCTCTGAGATTACGTAGGTTTTGTACGTAATCCTGAATAAACCAAGAAATTGGAAGAAACTAGTTTTTTAAAAGTGAATTTTTGTTGAATGATTGAGAAGTGCACTGTACATTAATACCATCTATGGTGTCAATCATGCTATATATTTTTGTGCATTTACCAAAGCAGATTTATTAAAATTTGAAGCATATCAGGCCAAGGTTAGAAGTTATATTTGAAAAGACATTTATTTCCAGTTATATTGAGATGTAATTGATGTACAGCACTGTATAAGTTTAAGGCGTGCAGCACAAGGACTTGACTTACATATATTGTGAAATGATTATCACAATAAGCTTAGTTAACACCCGTCATCTCCTATAGATACAACAATAAATTGCTGTTTTGATAAGAACTTTCAGTGTTTACTCTCTTAACAGTTTTCAAATATACCATACATCAGTGTTAACTACAGTTATCACACTGTACATTACATCTCCAGTACTTATTTATCTTATAAGTGGAGTTTGTGCCTTTGGGCTGTGTTCATCCAATTCCCCCACCTGCTATCCAGCCTCTGGTAACCACAAATCTGATCTCTTTTTCTATGAATTTGTTTTTGTAAGATTCCACATGTGAGATCATACAATATTTGTCTTTCTCTGCCTGACCTATAACACTTAGCATAATGCCCTCAAAGTCCATCTATGTTGTCATAAATGATGGAATTTTATTACATTTTATGGCTGAATAATATTCCATATATATACATATATGTATATATATACACACACACATATATATATAGCACATATACATATACATCACATTTTCTTTATCCAAACATCTATCAATGAACACTTGGGTTGATTCTATGCCTTGGCTATTATGAATAATGCTGCTTTGTACGTGAGGGCACAGATATCTCTTCAACACAGTGTTTTCTTTTCCTTTGGATATAATCCCAGAAGTGGAATTGCTGGATCATGTGGCAGTTCTATTTTGAATTTTTTGAGGAACCTCCATACTGTTTTCCATAGTGGATGTACCAATTTGCAATCCCAACAACAGTGCACTAGGGTTTCCTTGAAAATACATTTAAAAGACAACCCATATATTTGCTTGAGCACGTCTTTCCAGAGAAAAGGTAAATCAGAAAACAAAGAACGATGGAAACACAGGAAAATAACTGGCACATTAAAAGAAATATTTTCTGGTTATGAACATTTGACTTTAGTTTAGAATCCACATATTGTAATTCTAGTAATTACACAGCTTATCAACAATAATAAAAAATATTCCAAATAAAGGGAATGTCTTGCACTGTATCTGAATGAAATAAGACTGCTTCTAAGTATCTTTTAATTAGAATAGTTGTCTTTTCCTAAAGGGAGAAGCCTATTTCTTATTCAATGTTTCTTTCTTTTGTTGAGGAAGATTGGCCCTGAGCTAACATCTGTCCAATCTTCCTCTATGTTGTATGCATGTATCCACAGCATGGTGTGATGAGCAGTGTGTAGGTCTGTGCCCAGGATCTGAACCCATGCACCCAGGGCTGCTGAAGTGCAGCACATGAACTTCACCATTACACCACTGGGTCAGCCCCTCAATGTGTTTCTTTAAAAAAGTAGGCTGTATTTTATGGTGTTCATGGATTTGTTATCTCTAAATGTCCTTGATCCTATAACATTCTTCAGGTGAGTATGTCTAAAGTAAGTGTGTATAGAAAGAGATGAATAACATAGAAACCAGTGAGGAAATAATTCTAAGAAAATTGGATTTGGGACACTGAGAAATACTGCTGAAGACACTGGGGTATACAACCTCGTGAGCGAATTGCTTACATCTAAAATATGGACACAAAGCTGGGTGTCCATTTACTTTGTTACTATTTTCAAGCCTCCCTTCTTTTTCAACAGGTGTCCAAGCTATACAGAGCCTCAAAATCTGACAAGTGTCTCAGAATTCCTTCTAATGGGACTCTCAGATGATCTGGAACTGCAGCCTTTGCTCTTTGGGCTGTTCCTGTTCATGTACTTGGTCACCATGTTGGGGAACCTTCTCATCATCCTGGCAGTCAGCTGTGACTCCCACCTCCACACCCCCATGTACTTCTTCCTCTCCAACCTGTCTTTGGCTGACATCGGTTTCACTACCACCACAATCCCGAAGATGATTCTAGATATACAAACTCACAGTAGAGTCATCTCCTATGTGGGTTGCCTGACTCAGATGTCTTTTTTTACTATTTTTGGATGTTTGGATAGTTTACTCCTGACTGTGATGGCCTATGACTGGTTTGTAGCCATCTGTGAACCACTACACTACTCACGCATCATGAACCCATGCCTCTGTGGCTTGTTGGTTTTGGTGTCACTTTTCATAAGCTTTTTGGTCTCCCAGATGCACAATTTGTTTGTGTTACAACTTACCTACTTCAAAAATGTGGAAATTTCCAATTTCTTCTGTGACCCTTCTCAACTCCTCAACCTTGCCTGTTCTGACACCTCCACCAATAACGCAGTCATGTATTTTATTGGTGCCATCTCTGGTTTTCTCCCTATATCAGGGATCCTTTTCTCTTACTATAAAATTATTTCCTCCATTTTGAGAGTCCCCTCCTCAGGTGGGAAGTATAAAGCCTTCTCCACTTGTGGCTCACACCTGTCAATTGTCTGCTTATTTTATGGAACTGGCCTTGGGGTGTACTTCAGTTCTGCAGTCTCACTTTCTCCCAGGAAAGATGTGGTTGCCTCGGTGGTGTACACTGTGGTCACCCCCATGCTGAACCCCTTCATCTACAGTCTGAGGAACAGAGACATCAAAAGAGCCATGCGGAGGCTCCTCAGCCAAACAATCTAATATCAGTACCTGTGCCATCCATTTGGAGTGTAGGTTGGAAAATGCAGCAAAAGTAAACATCTGAACTTGCAATCCTACCTCTATAATCACATCATTTTATAGTTCTCATGACTTTTACTTCTCTCCTTTTGTAATATGTGAATATTGCTTCTTTTTGTATGTCTTTAGCGGAACTCAGGGCATGTTATGGGATCCTTTTATATCATAATTACTGCATGACTGAATCTTGTTTAAACAGTTTATCATTGATGACCCAGGCATCCAAGAAAGATGAACAATGCTTTTGTATATTTAAAAGTTACATCTTTCACACAGCTCTTGTGTGTTTTCCATACACATTTCTTATTTATCAGGGCCAGCCCAGTGGCATAGTGGTTGAGTTCACATGCTCCCCTTCAGCAGCCCAGGGATCATGGGTTCAATCCTGTGTGCATACCTATACACTGCTCATCAAGCCATGCTGTGGCAGCATCCTACATACAAAAAAAGGAGGAATATTGGCACAGATGTTAGGTCAGGGACATCTTCCTCATGCAAAAAGAGGAAGATTGTCAATGAATGTTAGCTCAGGGTTGATCTTCCTCACCAAAAAAAAAATTCTCATTTATTAAATATGCTTATGCAGGTTATGTGTGAGGATGTGTGTCACTGGTTCTCAACTTGGCTTTTATTGAAATTGCCTGGTAAGCTTAAAAATACTGATAACTGGATCTCACCACCAGAGATTCGGATTTAATTGGATTGGAATGTGGCCTGAGCGTGAGGATTATTTAAAGCTGTCAGGTGGTTCTAGTGTTCAGCCAATGATGAGAACTGCTGATCTAGGTCAGATATTTCATTCAAAGCTGACCTGCATGTCTTAGGTCCTAACTGCTCATGGGCAAATGCCAAAGACCCTGAAAAGATCAGGGCTCCAAAAGGAAAGATACAAAAAACCTACTGTAGCAATAGGCAATGTGTTTTCCCCACTATTCCTGATAACGTTTTTTGGGATATCTTCTCTCACTACACTGTATAGCTGGGCATATGTTCTGCTGATGAAGCTGTTGTCCCTCTACTCCAAATTCACAATTCTATACTTTGCTTTGCTGTGCTGGGGTGGGGCTCTTGAAATCACTGCTCTATTTTCCATCTTGTGTTCACTTCACATACTTTCGATAGTGGTCAGCAAGAGTCATTATTCCCTAAAAGCTCAACTGTGTTGCTAAAGTTTCCCAAGTGGTCCCCTGAGCTATTCCAGAATGGTTTTTTTTTTTTTTGAGGAAGATTAGCCCTGAGCTAACTACTGCCAATCCTCCTCTTTTTGCTGGGGAAGACTGGCCCTGAGCTAACATCCATGCCTATCTTCCCCTACTTTCTACGTAGGATGCCTACCACAGCATGGCTTTTGCCAAGCAGTGCCATGTCTGCACCTGGAATCCGAACTGGCAAACCCCGGGCCACCAAGAAGCGTAACATGCGAACTTAACCACTGTGCCACCAGGCCAGGCCCCCAGAAAAGTTTGTATTCAGGGATAGCTTTCTAATTATTGATCTTTGTTGGAGGGGCAGAGGCTGGGGAGTCTCTTACTTCACCTAAATGGTTTTGTCTTAGGGTCACATGTGAAGGGATGCACTATAATTAGTGTTCGGGTAGTAAACATGATGTAATGTATCCAGAATTTGAAATATGATGTACATCCGAAAACAAACAAACAAACAAAAAATAAATGGTTTTGTCAAGTTTCTTCATATCGTTAATGACAAACCAATTTCTGAATTCCTCATGCAAAGACCTCTGAGTGAGGAAGACTGAATGGGGAGGATGTAGAAGGTTGTAAAGGACCATCATTTTCTTATAACTCACTTTATCAACTAGAAAAAAACCCAGACATTCCAAAAGCACATTTATTTAGACCTTGGGATCTGTGAACACAAAGTAATCTAAAGTAATGGAGTAAATGAGCTCTTCTCAATGAGCAGAAATCAGAAGGCACTGGGCATTTGTTGAATTTGGGCACAGAAAGGCTGTAGCTTGGTGTGATGCCAACGGAGGGACCTTGTTGATGGACGAAAAATCACATTGGCTTCTTCTGAATGCATGTCATCAAACAACATGTTGGGGTCTGCAGAAATACAATATCAGAGGCAATTTCTACCCATGTACCAGTTCATGCTGAAGGAAATTTTGCTGAAACCATTGTGGTGTGAAGGGTTGTGGACTATGTTGGGAAGCAGAAAGACATCTCCAGGGTCTTGTGGTACCTAGAGACCAGCATCCTTATAGAGGGTGAAGGCTTCATGGTGGGAAGATTCTAATATGCTCCCCAAAACCTCTGCCTCCTGTATTCACTCCACTGTGGAGGCCTATCCCCTTGAGTGTGTCCCTGATGATTTGCTTCCGACCAACACAACATGGCAAAACTGATGAGATGTCATTTATGAGATTAGGGTAGAAAAAGATTCTGGCTTTCATCTTCCTGGTCTTTGCTTCTCCTTCACTGGCATGCTTGCTCTCATGGAAGCCACCTGTCATGTGTGATCGTCCCTATGATAATCTTGTAGCATAGAACTGAGGAAGTCCTCTGGCCAACAGTTCACAAGAAACCCTTCCAGCAGCCATGTGAGAGGGCTTGGAAACACATCCTGTTCTGGTTAAACCTTGAGATGACTGCAGACTTAGCTGACTCTTTGATTGCACTGTAATCTGACACCAAGATTGCAGTCTTGTAATATACCCTGGTTTATTTAAGAGAAGTAACAAATTACAAATAAGAGTATAGCTGTCAATAGTTTTCTAATATATCAGCATACACTAGTGAAAGAGAAAACTTAGAACTTGGGATATCATTTAAATAAGCAAAAAAAAAAAAAACCCTAAAAAAGGGAAATAGAAAGTTCCTCTTTGAGACAGAAATCTTAACTGACCGAATGGTCATAATTTCTGCTTCTTATTATAGAAGACCTACTTCTCCCTAATTTACGTGATTAACAGAATGTACTTGCAGATGTTAAAGTCAAAAAGATATAGATTCAATTGAAAAAGAAAAGAGTCTGCATTTTATGTTAAGATCCTTGAAATTGGAAGTCAGAAGCAAAGAGTACAGATGAATTTTCTCCTGAGAGGCGGAAGGGCCCAGCTTCTTCTAAATACATTCACCTTTCTCCTTTTCCTCTTCTGTTAAATTAGGAAGTCCTCAGAGATTGGACTAATTTTACTAATTATGAGCTCTGTGCACTGAGCCCTCAAGGTCTTACAGGAGGGAATAAATATCCTGTGCCTCCAGCCTTTCAATGTATCAGTCCCAGCTAGGCTTCATACCTGTATCTCTTCCTCCCAAAGTCATGGTCTCCATCAAGGTATCTATGCCTGAGTCTATCTTCCCTCCAGTTCTGAGAACAGAGATTCAGCCTTCATCATTCACCAGGCAAGAGAAGGCAATGGATCCAAACTCCTAGGTCATGACCCAGCAGAGATACAGCACAGACCAGTAAGTACCCAGGGAGATGGTGGATGAAGGAGGGACCATGGAGGATCTTGTTTCTTCATTATGAAGACAAGCAAGACAATTGAGATAGCTAGATGTGAGGAAATCAATATGCAAGTTTCAACTCAGAGCCCAAGGAAGTTTATGTTTTGTTTTCTTTTTTTCTGTTGAGGATTTCAGAACTCGCATTCAGAATTCTACTCTATTCCACTACCATTTCTAGCTTCCTTGGGCGTCACCCACACCAGAGCAGGAAATAGATCTCTCCAAACTATTCCCTGAGCATCCCAAAATGATCATGAATGCAATGATTATGTTCATGATGGGGATGAGAAGAATAACCATAATATCATGAAAATTTATTGAGGGTTTCCTATGACATTCTCTGAGCTATGTGGTATGCAGCTTTTAAATTTTAATCTGCATAATCACCGCAAGATATAGAGGCACATATTATCATTATTTTACGGTTGAAGAAAGGAGTACTGTATTTTTATTTAATTTGAACTAGGTCCCGGTATAAAAAGACATGAAGTCAGGATTGGATCGAGTAGCGAGACTCTATTCACAAGTCATAGGACAATGTCTTTCTGTACAACTGAGTTTCATATGACTATTGAGTCCTTGAAATGTGCCTAGTGTAAATTGAGATTTGTCTTCCGTATAAAATACCAGATTTTGAAGACGTAGAATAAAGCAACGTACAGTACCTCAACTGTGTATATTGGTGAAATTATATTTTTGGTATAGTGGGTTAAATAAAATGTTAAAATAAAATAAAGACTCAACTATCCTACTCAACATTTCCTTTCTCTTTCAAGGTCACTCCAGGAAGAATCCTCACAGGGAAATGACTGAGTCTCATTCATTTCTGATTCCCCAGCACCTACATGGTGGTTGGCACAGTGCAGGCAACCAAAATAAAATATATATAAATCTCTGTTAAATGTTGATTACCTTTTGTTAGTCCACAGGAACACAGCATAGTCCATACGATTTCCACACTGAGGGCTTTCCTGCCTGGGCTTTCATCCCTTTCAGGGATGTCCTGTATGACTAAAGAAATTAATGAGATTAATCATTTCCCTCCAAGCACTCTTCCCAGAGTGACAAATTAATCACACCTGAGGAGGGGGTCATGAGAACCTCTGATTTGTAGCCAAGTCAGACAGAATTTATGGGTAATCTGGGGACCTACCACTTATTATTGGCGCCTGAAATGGAAGCAGTCTTGAGAGACTGATCTCCTAACCTGTGGGATCTGACACTCCAGGCAGATAGTGTCAGAATTGAATTAAATTGTAGGACACTCAGCTGGAATTGTGGAGAATTTCTTAGCGTGGGGAAAATCTCCCACATTTGGTGACTAGAAATGTCAGAACTGAAGGGTTTCATTTGAGGGTAAAGGAGGCACAATATAGGAAATGAAAAACTGGGTAGATTTTTCCTATACAGTGCCAAAGACAATTTTAATTCAGTCAGAATGTACATGCCCCTTATGGGATTTTTGAGAGTAATGGGTGCTATTGCAACAGGGAATTAAGGCAAGAAAATAGTTCCAATTGTGAAGGTGAGGTATACTGTTTGTCCTCTCTTTTTGTGTTCACGAACATTCCTAAGATTATAGAGAATTCCTTGTTGAAATTTAGTGGGATCTCCATCTAACTACTGTAATTTGAGCCCCAATATTGACTGAAGACACATAGGTTTGCCAATCATGGTTTGAATTTCAGCAGATATTAAAGTTAGTTCAGAACCTATGTTGAAGAGAAACAAAAGCTGATTGATGTCATTTTATTTTTTGCTCTATTAATTATTTTAGTAGATGTTGGACTTTCATCTTGGCCAAATTGTATACACCTGTTTCAGTTTTTTGTTTCCTCCTTCATATTCAGGTCTCTTTCTTTCTCTCCTTTTTCTCTTCTTATTTATCTTTTATCACTAGATATATGTCAAGGGAGCTCCTTTCTATCCTGCTCATATTTAATGAATTTCTTTATCTGGAAAGCCTCAAATCAGTGCCTTCAGGGTTAGGGAACTCCTCTGTGATAATGGCTGTTTTACAGTTTTCATATACCCTATACTTTAATTCAGTTTTAACTAACCCCTTCATTGTCCTACAGGAGTGCCATGGGTATTTATCCTGGTAACCCTGTGGATCTGGATCTTTGTTGTGACAAAGGCATGGGGCAACAATAGCTGCTGGGGTTTTTAAAGGTCCTGGTATGTTTTTAGGGGTGGATACCTCAGCATGACACGATGGCTGCTTTTCTTCGTCTCCTCTTCCTTCTTCTCCTTCTTCTTCTTCTTCTTCTTCTTTTTCTTCTGCTTCTGCTTCTTCTGCTTGTCCTTCTCTTCTTCCTCCTCCCCCACCATCTCCTTCTCTTCCCTTCTCCTTTCCTTCTTCTTCTTCCTCTTCCTGTTTTTCTTCTTCCTCCTCCTCCTCCCCCTCCTTCTTCTTCTCTCTTTCTCAATTCCCTGATGACCACTCTTTCTTGAGAAACCACCTCATGAACCTATATCTGGCTCAGGGTATACTTTTTCCTGAACACCCCCAAGGGCAAATTCCTGGCTGAAACGAACAACCAATCAGGGTAAGAGTATTTCCCCTGAGCTTACTGTCAGTCACAGCTTCATTATAGGACATACAGATAGGTCTGGGATGAGACACAAGGCCCAGGGCCACCTTAAGGAAGGACCCAATCTAAACCTCTTGTCTCTAATAGCCAATTAATTATTGAAACATCTTAAGTAGGTGAGTTAGATTTTTAGGACAGGATTGGAAGGACTTAAAAAATGCAGCACAGTTCAAAGTGCAAGCTTCTAGCAGGCAGTAGCTCAAAGAGCATGCTTGTTATCAGGCAGCAGAGTCAGGGAGCAAGCCAGAGCAGGAGAAGACCTCTGAGAGTAGTGGTCATTGTTTCAAGGCCCCACTCTCTGCATGAAGTGTAGAGGACACTCTGTAGAAATAGGATGGACTCTGACTCAAACTTTGGCTTGGATGTTGAGGCTGATGATGCCACACACACAAGAAGGTATAAAAAGTTTCATTCATCATATAAAGATCTCCTGGTCTGGTGAGAGCATAGCAGGCCTTCTAAACTATTCTGAAATTACATGAGAGTTCAAGGAAAGTGGCTGGCTTGGGTGTTTTACTGTGATTATGTTGTGAGTTCACAGTGAGAGTTCCTGAACATGTGCATGGGCTTGTGAGGATTGGACCTCTCATGGTGGCCAAAGGAGGGAGGACTCAGGTTTTCTTTTCTTTAAATTATGTTTAATTGACACATAACATTATATTAGTTTCAGAAGTACAATATAAATATTCAGTATTTGTATATATTGTGAAATGATCACCACAGTAAGTCTAAGTAACATCCATCAGCATCCATCGTTATACAATTTTTTCCTTGATGAAAACTTTTAATATCTATTCTGTTGGCAACTTTCAAATATGCAATACAGCATTGTTAACTATAATCACCATGTTGTATATTACATCCCCTGGACTTATTTATTTTATAACAGAAGGATCCAGGCTTCTTTATCAGCTACTTCATATGTTGGGCAGAAGGGGAAGAGAGAGAGATTTGGCTTAAAAACTGTTAGCAGCCAAACTTTACACAGAGAAAATGGAGTGAAACACTTTATTGCATAGTTTTTATACTGTTTATAAATAGTACAGATCAAGGGAATTAATTTCCCTGCATTTGGATAAAATAAATTACATTCAACTGCTTATTAGTGTCCTTTATTTTTTTTTCTTCAAGGGAAAGGATATTTCTTATTCCTTTTGTTTCCTTCAAAGAAAGGAACTGATATGTTAGTGGGTTTATGGATTTTTTAAATCTCTAAATATCTTTGCTGAGCGTTGATATCAAGATAGTGGTGTAGGCAGACTCTTAACTCACCTCCACACACAGACATAACCAATTTACAACTACTCTTGGAACAATTACCCCTGAGAGAGAACTGAAAACTGGATAAAAAGAACCCCTGCAATAAGGGATGGTCCTGACTGAAGTGGGAGAGGCAGAAATTCCTTTATGGAGAAAAAAGAAGCCACCTTTGCAAGCCACGGTGCTTCACAGCTGGCCAGGAGAAATCCTAAGGTACACAGCCTTCCCAGGAGAGGCGGAGGACCTGAGCAGGGGAGCATTACCACTATAAGCATCCTTTGGACTCAGCACAACTGAGACGAGTGTCATCATATCTGTCTTTACTAGCTACTAACAGCAACAGGGAATATCCCCAGGAAAGCTATGAGTCATAAGAGGGGAAAAAGCCAACTCTTAAAGGACCCATGCACAAATACATCTGTTTTGGAAAACAAGCTAAAATCACCATAAAGAAAGGTGCACAGTCCTTTCTTGAAAAAAAAAAAAAACTCACCTGATAGGCTCTGGATGAATTTCGGTTAGAGGTCAGCCCTCTCCAGGGACTGAGATACTGGAAGCAGCCATTATTGTGACCTAGTACAAGTGTGCTAACACAGAAGCTGGCAGTCACCATTGGAGTACTTCCACTGGCCTGTAGGCCCAGGTTCTGCCCCACCCACTAGAACACCAATTTAATCCAGTTCAGCCAGGGCAGAACTAGGGACTGCCCTAGGGACTGACCCAACCCAACAGCAAGTCCTTGGGCAACTCATGGGCCTGTATAGGCTGGGTGTCTGGATCCTCTGCAGTTAAGGCAAGTGGGTCCACCTCTGTGGGGCAAGCCATGGGTGAGGGGCAGGTGGAGTGTGTGGGGCATTGGTGGAGTTTGTGGGGCCTCTGCAGTGGGGTTATTGGTTCTGCTTCAGAGGGTTGGGGCGTGCCCCAGGAAAGGACTGTGTTGACACTGTGTGTGGCCCTGTGGGTGGTGGGGCCTGTCAGTGCAGAAGACGTGTTTTTCAAACAACCACATAGTAGATATACAAACCCTGAAACAACTGAGTGCTCCCATGACTGGGGCCAGCCCCAGTCAGTTGCAATCCTAGGACAGCTGAAAAGAGCCTCTGTGGCTGGAGGCCTACAGCAATTGTAAGCCCAAGCCTAGCAACCAGCAATGTTGGGGGCCTACTCACATAACAGAAAAACTTCAACAAAAGTGTGCTATTGGACCTTGCAGCCAATTTTTCTGGGCCTCCCCATGCCCAGCAAAGTGACTTTAGGGTCCATGGCAGCCACACAAATCTGAGCATTGCAACCACCCAGCCAGGGGAATAGCCTAGCCTCCCTGGGAACCTACTGCAAATGCAACCCTGCCACAACAGAAGGACACATGTAGCACACACATAGGACACCTGTGGAACATTTGGAATTGGTGACAAGAGGGAAGCACAGTGCTGTGCCTCATAAGGCATCTCTTACGTAAGGCCACCTCTCTAAGATCAGGAGATGTAGCTGACCTGCCTAATCTATAGATATAAGCACAGAGAAAGAGGCTAAAAGAGGAAGTAAATGAATAGGTTCCAAGTAAAGGAATAGGACAAAACTGCAGAAAAAGAAATAAATGAAACAGAATCTACCTGACAAAGAGTTCAAACAAAAAGTTGTAATGATTCTCACTCATCTTGGGAGAAGAATGGATGAACCCAGTGAGAACTTCAACAAAGAATTGGAAAATATAAAAAAGAATCAATTAGAAATGAAGAATATAATACTTGAAATGAAAAATTCACTAGAGGGACTCAATACCAGAGTAGATGACACAGAAGAACAGCTTAGCAACCTGGATGAGGGACTAGAGGAAATCACCCAAGCTGAATAGATAATAGAAAAAATAATTAAAAAGAACAAGAACAGTCTAAGGGACCTCTGGGACAACAACAAGCACACTACCATTCATATTATAGGTGTCCCAGAATAAGAGAGAGACAAAAGGGCAGAGAATCTCTTTGAAGAAATACTAGCTGAAAACTTTCCTAACCTAAGGAAGGAAACAGACATCCAGGTATAGGAAACACAGAGAGTACCAAGCAAGATAAACCCAAAGAGGCCCACACCGAGACATACTATAATTAACATGTCAAGGATTAAAGATAAGGAGAGAATCCTAAAAGCTGCAAGGCAAAGGCAACAAGTTGCATAAAAGGAAACTTCATAAGGCTATTAGTTGATTTCTCAGTAGAAACTTTACAGGCTAGAAAGGAGGGCCATGATATATTTAAAGTGCTGAAAGGAAAAAAAAAAGTACAGCCAAGAATACTCTGCCTGGCAAAGTTATCACTCAGAATGGAAGGAAAGATAAAGAATTCCCAGACAAGCAAAAATTAAAGGAGTTCATCACCAAGAAACCAGTCTTACAAGAAATGATAAGGGGACTTATTTAAGTGGGGAAGAGAAGACCACAAATAGTAATAAGAAAATTATCAGGAAAAAAAGAGCAATAAAATCACTGGTAAAGGCAAAAATACAGTAAAAATAGCAGATCAGCCACCTAAGAAGACAACATAAAGGTCAAAAGGCAAAAGAACTAAAATTAACTATTTCTATGATAAGAGGGTAACAGATGCACACACACACACACACACACACACACATACATACACACAAAGAGGTGAAACATGATATCAAAAACATAAAATGTGGGAGGAAGGGAGTAAAAGAGTAGATATTTTAGTAAGAGGTCAAACTAAAGAGACCATGACCTTAATATAGATTGCTATATACATAGGTTATTATAAATGAAACTCTTGGTAATCACACACCAGAAACCTATAATTAATACACAAAAAATTAGAGAAAGGAACCCAAACATAATACTAAAGAAAGCCATCAAACCACAAGCAAAGAGACCAAGAGAAGAAGAGAACTACTGAAACACCCGGAAAAATAGTGACAAAATGGCAATAAGTGCATACTTACCAACAGCAACTTTACATGTCTTTTTCCATTGCTTCACTTTCAGTTTGCGAGTGTCTTTAGGTTTGAAGTATGTCTCTTGTAATCAACATATATATGTGTCTTGTTTTTTAACCCAATCGGCCACCTTATGCACAAATGCACATGGAACATTCTCCAGGATTGATCATATATTTGGTCGTAAAACAAGTCTTACCAAATTCAAGAAGATTGAAATAAGACCAAGCATCTTTTCTGACCACAACAGCATAAAACTAGAAATCAATTACATGAAGAAAATTGGAAAAGCCACAAATATGTGGAGATTAAACAAAATGCTACTGAACAATGACTGGGTCAATGAGGAAATCAAAGGCATAAAACTACAACATGCCAAAATCTATGGGATGCAGGAAAGGTAAGTCTAAGAAAGAATTTTATAGCAATACAGCCCTACCTCAATAAACAAGAAAAATCTCAAATAAACAATGTAACAGTGCATGTGAAGGAAATGGAAAAAGAAGAACAAAGCCCAAAATCAATAGAAGGAAGGAAATAATGAAAATCAGAGCAGAAATAAATGAAATAGAAACTAAAAAACAAAAATAGAAACAAATCAATGAAACCAAGAGTTGGTTCTTTGAAAAAATAAATAAAAACGACAAACTTTTAGCTAGACTCACCATGAAAAAAAGAGAGAAGCCTCAAATAAATAAAACCAGAAATCAGGGGCCGGTCTGGTGGCACAGTGGTGAAGTTCACATGTTCCACTTCAGTGGCCCAGGGTTTGCCAGTTTGAATCCCAGGTGCGGACATGGCACTGCTTGGCAAGCCATGCTGTGGCAGGCGTCCTACATATAAAGTACAGGAAGATGAGCACGGATGTTAGCTCAGGGCCAGTCTTTCTCAGCAAAAAGAGGAGGATTGGTGGCAGATGTTAGCTCAGGGATAATCTTCCTCAAAAAGAAAAACCAGAAATCAAAGAGGAGAAATTACAACAGACGCCTCAGAAGTACAAAAGACTATAAGAGAATACTATAAAAAGCTACACGTCAACAAATTGGATAATCTAGAAGGAATGGATAAATTCTTAGAATCATACAAACTTCCAAATTTGAATCTAGGAGAAATAGGAAATTTGAATAGGCCAATCACCAGTAAGGAGATCAAAACCTCCCAAAAAATAAAAGTCTGTGACCAGATGGCTTCCCTGGTGAATGCTACCAAACAGTCAAAGAATTAATACCTATCCTTCTCAAATTCTTCCAAAAACTTGAAGAGAAGAGGAAGCTTCCTAACTCATTCTACAAAACCAACATTACCCAAACACCAAAAACAGACAAGAACAACACACACAAAAAATAAAATTACAGGTCAATATGACTGATGAACATCAATGCAAAAGTCCTCAACAAAATACCAGCAAATTGAATACAACAATACATTAAAAAGATCATACACGGTGATCAAATGGGATTTATTCCAGGTATTCAGGGATGATTCAATATCCTCAAATCAATCAAAATGATATATCACATTAACAAAATAAAGAATAAAAGTCACATGATCATCTCAATAGATGCATAGAGAGCATTTGACAAGATACAGCATCCATTTACGATAAAACCTCTCAATGGAGGAAAACTGAAAGCTACCCCTCTAAGAACTGGAATCAGACAAGGATGTCCACTTTCACCACTGGTATTTAACATAGTATTGGAAGTATTAGTCAGAGCTTTTAGGCAGGAAAAAGAAATGAAAGGATCCAAATTGGAAAAGAAGAAGTGAAACTGTCATTATTTGCAGATGACATGATTTTATATATAGAAAACCCTAAATAATTCACTAAAAATCTTTTAGAAATAATAAATGAATACTGTCAAGTAGAAGAATACAAAATCAACATACAAAAATCAGTTGCATTTCCATATACTAACCACAAAGTAGCAGAAAGAGAAATTAAGAATACAATCCAATTTACAATTGCAACAAAAAGAATAAAATATCTAGGAATAAACTTAGCCAAAGAGCTGAAAGATCTGTGCGCTGAAAATTATAAAACATTATTGAAAGAAATGGAAGAAGACACAACGAAATGGAAAGATATCCCGGGCTCTTGGATTAGAAGAATTACCATAGTTAAAATGTTCATACTTCCTAAAGCAATCTACAGATTCAATGCAATATCGACCAAAGTTCCAAAAACATTTTTCACAAAAATAAAGTATCCTAAAATTCTTGTGGAGCAGCAAAAGACCCCGAATAGCTAGAAGAATCCTGAGAAAAAAAGAACAAAGCTGAAGTTACCACACTCTCTTATTTCAAAATATACTACAAAGATACAGTAATCAAAACAGTATGGCACTGGCACTAAAACAGACACACAGATCAACGGAATAGAATCAAAAGCCAAGAAATAAACCCACACATCTAAGGGCAACTAATTTTCGACAAGGGAGCCAAAAACATGCAATGGAGAAAGGAAAGTCTCTTTGATAAATGGTGTTGGGAAACTGGACAGCCACATGCAAAAGAATGAAAGTAGACCATTATCTTACACCATGTGCAAAAATCAACTCAAAATGGATTAAAGATTTGAATGTAAGACCTGAAACCACGAAACTTCTAGAAGAAAACATAGGCAGTATGTTCTTTTGACATTGGTCTTAGCAGCATATTTTCAAGTACCATGTCTGACTAGGCAAGGGAAACAATAGAAAAAATAAGCAAATGGGACTACGTCAAACTAAAATCTTCTGTACAGCAAAGGAAACCATCAACAAAATGAAAAGACACCCTAACAATTGAGAGAAGATATTTGCAAACCATGTATCTGATAAGGGGTTAATATTCAAAATATACAAAGAACTCATACATCTCAACAACAAAAAAACTAACCCAATTAAAAAACGGACAAAAGGCCTGAACAGGCATTTCTCCAAAGAAGGATACAGATGGCTAACAGGCAAATGAAAAGATGTTCAACATCATTAACTATCAGTGAAATGCAAATCAAAACTATAATAAGATATCACCTCACTCCAGTCAGAATGGCTATAATTAACAAGACAGGAAACAACAAGTGTTGGAGAGGATTTGGAGAGAAGGGAACTCTCATACACTGCTGCAGGAGTGCAAACTGGTGCAGCCACTATGGCAAACAATTTGGAGATTTCTCAAAAAACTAAGAATAGAGCTACAACATGATCCAACTATTCCACTACTGGGTGTTTATCCAAAGAACAGGAAAACACAAATGTGTAAAGATATATGTACCCCTATGATCATTGGAGCATTATTCACAATACTCAAGACTTGGAAGAAATCTAGGTGCCCTCCAAGGGACGAGTGGATAAAGAAGATGTATATGTACACAATGGCATACTAGTCGGCCATAAGAAACGATGATCTCCGGCCATTTGTGAAAACTTGGATGGACCTTGAGTGTATTATACTAAGTGAAATAAGTCAGAGGGAGAAAGTCAAATACCATATGATCTTACTCATAAGTAGAAGATAAAAACAATGGCAAACAAAGACACAGAAACAGAGAGTGGATTGTTGGTTACCAAAGGGGAAGGGGGGAGGGAGGAGAGTGAATGGGTTGATTAGGCACATGTGTCTCGTGATGGATTGTAATTAGTCTTTGGGTGGTTAACATGATGTAAGCTACACAGAAATCTAAATATAATGATGTACACCTGAAATTTATATAATGTTATAAACCAATGTTACTGCAATAAATAATTAATTAATTAATTAAAAATAAGTAAAAATAAATAGATATCTTTTCTAATTTCTTTAGCCCAGTATTTTCCAAACTGGATTCATATAGAAACAGGCAAATGGAGCAAAAACCAATGAGAAAAGAGTTCTAGGAAGAGTGTGCTTGCCACACTGAAATATGGCTAAAGGAGCATGGTCCTCAAGCATGAACACCTTACTTATGAATTGCTTGAATCCAAAATATAGACACACTGATAGGTAGCTGTATAACTGTTTTCTTTATATCATCTCTCATTTATTTTCTGAAAATGCCTCTGCTAAGCGGAACCACAGAATGTAACAAATATATTGGAATTCCTCCTCCTGGGTTTCTCAGATGATCCAGAACTGCAGCCTCTAATATTTGGCCTATTCCTGTCCATGAACCTCATCACCATGCTGAGGAGTATGCTGATCATCCTGGCCATCAACTCTGACTCCTACCTCTGCACCCCCATGTACTTCTTCCTCTCCATTCTATCCATGGCTAGCATCAGTTTTACTAGTATCACAGTCCCAAAGACGATTTTGGGCATTCGAACTGATAGCAGTGTCATTTCCTATGAGGGATGCCTGATTCAGTTGCCTACTTTGTTAATTTTTTTGGCTGTTTGGACAGTTTGCTCTTAACTGTGGTGGTCTATGATTGATTTGTAGCTATTCGTTATATCTTGTACTACCTGGTCACCACAAACACGTGCCTCTGTAGCTTGCTGATTCTGGTGTCTTTTTTGATCAGCCTTTTGGACTCCCGGCTGCACTGCTTGTTGGTATCACAACTTACCTTTTGCACAAATGTGGAAATTCCTCATTTCTTCTGTGATCCTCCTCAACTCCTCAAGCTTACCTGTGACAATACCTCCACCAATAAAATATTAATGTAAAAATTAATGTAAAAAATATTAATGTATTCTTACATTAATATTTTATTGGTGTCACTTTGATGGTATTCCGGTCTCAGGGATCCTTTTCTCTTGTATTCAAATTGTTTCCTCCACTCTGAGAGTTCCGTTAATGGGTATGAAGTAAAATACCTTCTCCACCTGCGACTCTCACCTTTCTGTTGTTTGCTTATTTTATTGAACAGCCCTTAGGGTGTACCTCAGTTCTCCTGTTTCACGTTCCCCCAGGAAGGATGTGGTCGCCTTGGTGATGTACACTGTGGTCACCTCAATGCTGAACCCCTTCATCTACAGCCTGAGGAAAAGCGACATCAAGAAGGCCATGCAGAGGCTCCTCAACAAAACAGCCTAGTCTCAATATTTTGGCCATTTTATGGTCTCTGGTTTAGAAAAGATTACAATACTAAACATCTGGAATTGACAAACATGCCTCTTTTGCCACATAATTTATGGAGTTCAAGGTTTTCATTCCTCTTGACTTACCATATCTTAAATTTTTTGGCACATCTTTGGTGGGATTAAGAGTATTCTGAGATCACACATATGTCAAAATCATTGCACAATTGAATCCTATTATATCTATGGAATCTCCTGTATTTATCACCTATGATTCAGGCATCCGTAGAAATTCCGAATTCTATTTTATAATATATAAATACAATTCTTAACCTTTTTCACTGTCCATGTCTGTCTTCCATAAAACGTTGGCTTCTATCAAATCTATTGATGCAGGTTGTGTGAGAGAATGTATGTCACTGGTCCTCATTCTTGGCTTCACACTGCAAGTGTCTGATGTGCTTTAAAAATCCTCATGCCTGAGTATCACCACCATAGATTAAGATTTAATTGGACTGGAGTGTGAAAAGAACATGAATGGTTTTAACAGCACCCTAGGTGGGTCTAATGTGCAGCCAAAGTGAAGCACTATTGACTTTTGTCAGACCACCTTTCATTCAAAGATGACTTGTATGTCTTGGTTCTTTTGCTGTTCATGATAAGACCCTGAAGGTTTTAAAGTGATCAGAGTTCAGAAATGGAAGGCATGAAAGAGTTTGCCTTAGTAACAGGCAATGTGAGCTTTTTCTCATATTCCTGGTAGTATTTTTTCACATATCTTCTCCCTCCACACTCTATAGCTGGTCCTATGTGCTGGACATTAAACTACCATTTTTCTGCTCCCAACTTACCCTTCTATAATTTAATTCATGATGCTGTGGTGGGGGCTTGGAATCTTTAAAATGCTGCTATGATTTGCCATCTGGTTTACCTTTAGTTTCTTCTAATAATGGCCAGTAAAGCTCACACACACTAATGCTCAACTTTTTCCCTTTATTTCTTAGCTTGTGGCATTGTTACTACATCCTCAGCTATGACTCTGTGTTATCATATTTTTTTAGTTTATGCCTTTCATCTTTTAATAACTATTTAGCCCTAGTAGTATTAAATTGCCTTCATTAAAATAACTTGTGAGGTTTCTGTTTTCTCAATGGACCCTTGACTGGAAAATCATAAAGCTGCATTGTGAGATGCAATTGGAAGATTGCAAAGTGAGCTCAGGACAAAAAAGTAATTGTAATAATCTGTGTTGGTCAAGTGTATACAACTGAGGTTTAAAGTAATGGTATGATATTTTCAGTGGTTATGTGGCTCTAATTGTGCCTGTAGATCATTGTCTCCCAAATCATTATGAATAAATTTAACTCTATCTTCATTTTCATTACTGAAGACCATGTCTTCAGCAAAAGGAAGATATTACCTTTCACTAGTAACAGACCCTTTAGGATTCCACTTTGTAACCATACTTCTGTGTCATCTGTCATGATCAATCTGTGATCAGTGCCTTCTGTTTTATGCTACTCACCCAGGCACCCACGTATGTAAAAATCTTTCCTTTGGAGATGCTACACATAGTTTCTGAGATAGCAATCCAGGCTTTGTGAAAAGCTGTCCAATAACTCTATCACTAACCTAAATCACCTACAAACTGCACTGAAAATGATCCTAGTATCTGATGGGCTCTTCCCATTATGAACTGACTTCAGTTTAATATCAGATTTTTTCTTTCTGCCCAAATATTCTAAAATGGCTCAACACTCATAATTCTTCTTTTACGTACACTATTTGGTCATTTGAGCTATCTACAATTTCCCCCTGCCATTGATGGATGCACACAGAATTAACATACTTTCTATTATATCTATTTTAATTGGGTAAATATTCAAATTTTCTTCATATCAATTAATGAGAAATCATTCTCTGAGTTCTTCATTCAGAGAAATGTGAGCCAGGAGAGCTGCAAAGATTAAATGTAGAGGTGGCCACAAACCATGATTTCCACACATTCCACTGTATCTCACTATGTAAGCAGAAAATCACATTTTTAAGAAGACTTCCAGAGTTCCAGTACTTAGAGTCCAAAGAAAATATGTTTGGAGAGAGATGAGCCCTTACTAGTTGAGCAGAAATCAGAAGATTCTAGAGATATTCATTTAAGTGGTCCTGAAATGGCTGTGTCTTCTCTTGGCAAAAATGAAAGAACACTGCTGCCTTTAGATCATTGTCACCAGTAAGACTTCTTTTTTGTTTTTTATTAAGGTTATACAAGTTAACATCCTTGTGAAATTACAGTTGTACATTATTATTAGTCAGTTGTAGGTACACCACTTCACCCCTAGTGCCCTCCCCCCACCCCCCTTTCCCCTGGCAACCACCGATCAGTTCTCTTTGTCCATATGTGAACTACCACCTATGAGTTGAGTCATACAGAGTCTGTCTTTCTCTGTCTGGCTTATTTCACTCAACATAATACTCTCAAGGTCTATCCATGTTGTTGCAAATGGGACGACTTTGTCCTTTTTTATGGCTGAGTAGTATTCCATTGTATATATATATATACCACAACTTCTTTATCCACACATCAGTTGCTGGGCATTTAGGTTGGTTCCATGACTTAGCTATTGTGAATAATGCTTCAATGAAGATAGGGGTGCATGGAACTTCTGGAATTGCTGATTTCAGGTTCTTAGGATATATACCCAGTAGTGGGATGGCTGGGTCATAAGGTATTTCTATTCTTAACTTTTTGAGGAACCTCCATACTGTTTTCCATAGTGGCTGCACCAGTTTGCATTCCCACCAACAGTGTATGAGGGTTCCCTTTTCTCCACAGCCTCTCCAAGATTTGTCACTCTTGGTTTTGGATATTTTTGCCATTCAAACAGGTGTAAGGTGATATCTTAGTGTAGATTTGATTTGCATTTCCCTGATGATTAGTGATGATGAGCATCTTTTCCTGTGTCTATTGGCCATCCGTATATCTTCTTTGGAGAAATGCCTGTTCATGTCCCCTGCCCATTTTGTTATTGGGTTATTTGATTTTTTATTGTTGAGTCATGTGAGTTCTTTGTATATTATGGAGATTAACCCTTTGTCAGATAAATAACTTGTGAATATTTTTTCCAAATTAGTGGGCTGTTTTTTTGTTTCAGTCCTGTTTTCCCTTGCCTTGAAGAAGCTCTTTAGCCTGATGCAGTCCCATTTGTTTATTCTTTCTATTGTTTACCTCATGTGAGGGGTTATGGTGTCGGAAAAGATTCTTTTGAAGCTGATGTCAAAGAGTCTGCTGCCAATATTCTCTTCTAGAAGACTTATTGTTTCAGGCCTAATCTTTAGGTCTTTGATCCATTTTGAGTTTATTTTAGTAAGTGGTGAAAAAGAATGGTTGATTTTCATTCTTTTACATGTGGCTGTCCAGTTTTCCCAGCACCTTTTGTTGAAGAGACTTTCTTTCCTCCATTGTAGGCCCTCAGCTCCTTTGTCAAAGATTAGCTGTCCATAGATGTGTGGTTTTATTTCTGGGCTTTCAATTCTGTTCCATTGATCTGTGCATCTGTTTTTGTACCAGTACAACGCTGTTTTGATTACTGTGGCTTTGTATTATGTTTTGAAGTCAAGGATTGTGATGCCTCCAGCTTTGTTCTTCTTTCTCAGGATTGCTTTTGCAATTCGCGGTCTTTTGTTGCCCCATATGAATTTTTGGATTCTTTGTTCAGTTTCTGTAAAGAATGACATTGGAATTCTGATTGGGATAGGTTGAATCTGTAGATTGCTTTAGGTAGTATGGACATTTTAACTATGTTTATTCTTCCAATCCATGTGCATGGAATGTCTTTCCATCTCGTCATGTCGTCGTCCATTTCTTTCAAGAAGGTCTTGTAGATTTCGTTGTATAGGTCTTTCACTTCCTTGGTTAAATTTATCCCCAGGTATTTTATTCTTTTTGTTGCGATCGTGAATGGGATTGAGTTCTTGAGATCTTTTCCTGTTAGTTCATTGCTAGCATATAGAAATGCTACTGATTTATGTATGTTGGTTTTATATCCTGCAACTTTGCTGTAGTTGTTGATTGTTTCTAATAGTTTTTCTATGGATTCTTTGGGGTTTTCTATATATAAGATCATGTCGTCTGCAAACAGTGAGAGTTTTACTTCTTCGTTGCCTATTTGGATTCCTTTTATTTCTTTTTCCTGCAGAATAGCTCTGGCCAACACCTCCAGTACTATGTTGAATAAAAGTGGTGAAAGTGGGCACCCTTGTCTTGTTCCTGTTCTGAGAGGGATGGGTTTCAGTTTTGGTTCATTGAGTATGATGTTGGCTGTGGGTTTGTCATAGATGGCCTTTATTATGTTGAGGTACTTTCCTTCTATACCTATTTTATTGAGGGTTTTGATCATAAATGGATGTTGGGTCTTGTCGAATGCTTTCTCTGCATCTATTGAGATGATCATGTGGTTTTTGTTTCTCATATTGTTAATGTGAATCACGTTGATTGACTTGCAGATGTTGAACCATCCCTGTGTCCCTGGTATAAATCCCACTTGATCATTGTGTATAATCTTTTTGATGTACTGCTGTATTCGGTTTGCCAAAATTTTGTTGAGGATTTTTGCATCTATGTTCATCAGTGATGTTGGCCTGTAGTTTTCCTTCTTTGTGTTGTCCTTGTCAGGTTTGGGGATCAGGGTGATGTTGGCTTCATAGAATATATTAGGGGGTGCTCCATCTTCCTCTATTTTCTGGAACAGTTTGAGAAGGATAGGTATTAAATCTTCTTTGAATGTTTGGTAGAATTATCCAGAGAAGCCGTCTGGTCCTGGACTCTTATTTTTGGGGAGGTTTTTGATTACTGTTTCTATTTCTTTACTTGTGATTGGTCTATTCAGATTCTCTATTTCTTCCTGATTCAGTTTGTGTAGGTTGTATGAGGCTAGGAATTTATCCATTTCTTCTAGGTTGTTCAATTTGTTGGCATATAGTTTTTCATAGTATTCTCTTATGATCCTTTGTATTTCTTCGGTACCTGTTGTGATTTCTCCTCTCTCGTTTCTAATTTTATTTATTTGAGACTTTTTTTTTTTTTTTTAGTGAGTCTGGCTAAGGGTTTATCGATTCTGTTAATTTTTTCGAAGAACCTACTCTTTGTTTCATTGATCCTTCCTACTGTCTTTTTTGTTTCAATCTCATTTATTTCTGCTCTAATTCTTATTATTTCCCTCCTTCTACTGACTTTGGGCTTTGTTTGTTCTTCTTTTTCTAATTCCGTTAGGTGTCGTTTGAGGTTGTTTATGTAAGATTTTTCTTGCTTATTGAGGTGAGCCTGTATTGCAATGAATTTCCCTCTTAGGATTGCCTTTGCTACGTCTCAAATAATTTGGTATGGCGTGTTTTCATTTTCATTTGTCTCCAGATAATATTTGATTTCTTCTTTAATTTTTTCAATAATCCATTGTTTGTTCAGTAGCATGTTATTTAGCCTCCACATTTTTGGCCCTTTCCCAGTTTATTCTTGTAGTTGATTTCTAGTTTCATAGCATTGTGATCAGAAAAGATGCTTGATATTATTTCAACCCTCTTGAACTTATTGATGCTTGCTTTGTTTCCCAAGATATGGTCTATCCTTGAGAATGTTCCATGCGTGCTTGAGAAGAATGTGTAACCTTCTGTTTTCGGATGAAGTGTCCTATATATATCTATTAGGTCCATCTGATCTAATTTTTCATTTAATTCTATAATTTTCTTGTTGATTTTCTGTCTGGATGATCTGTCCATTGGTGTTAATGGGGTGTTGAAGTCCCCTACTATTATTGTATTGCTGTTGATGTCTCCTTTCAATTTTGTTAATAGTTTCTTTACGAATTTTGGTGCTCCTGTGTTAGGTGCATATATATTTATAAGTGTTATGTCTTCTTGGTGGAGTGTCCCTTTTATCATTATATACTGCCCCTCTTTGTCTTTCTTTATCTGTTTTGCTTTGAAGTCTACTTTGTCTGATATAAGTATGGCAACACCTGCTTTCTTTTGTTCATTATTGGCTTTGAGTGCTGTCTTCCACCCCTTCACTCTGAGTCTGTGTTTGTCTCTGGGGCTGAGGTGTGTTTCCTGGAGGCAGCATATTGTTGGATCTCGTTCTTTGATCCATCCTGCCACTCTGTGCCTTTTGATTGGAGAGTTCAGTCCCTTCACGTTTAGTGTGAGTATTGAAACGTTGGGGCCTACTGTTGGAATTTTATCACTTGCTTTCCGGTTCTTTTGCATTTTGTCCTGATGGAGAGCTGTTAATTTGTGTTATTGTCCTTCTGCTTATCTCCTTTGTTCTGGATTTTGTGACCCCTTTCCTTTTTTTGATTTTTCAGGAATGAGTTTCTTCCTGAGCAATTCTCCAAGAGGAGGTTTTGTGGTGATGAACTCCCTTAACTTTTGTTTATCTGGGAAAGTTTTTATTTCTCCATCATATTTGAAGGATATTTTGCTGGGTAGAGTATTCTTGGCTGCACGTTTTTGTCCTTCAGAGTTTTGAATATTTCATTCCAATCTCTTCTAGCCTGAAAGGTCTCTCCTGAGAAATCTGCTGATAGGCTTATGGGGTTTCCTTTGTAAGTTATTTTCTTCTGCCTGGCTGCCCTTAGTATTTTCTCTTTGTCATTGACTTTTGATAGTTTCACTACTATATGTCTTGGGGTTGGTCTTCTTGCGTTAATAAAGTTTGGAGATCAATTGGCTTCTGTGACGTGAGGTTCTATGTCTCTTCCCAAGTTTGGAAAGTTCTTAGCTATTATTTCTTTGAACAGGCCTTCTGCCCCCTTCTCCTTCTCTTCTCCCTCTGGTATACCTATAATCCTTATGTTGCATATCCTAATTGAGTTGGATAATTCTCGGAGAGTTTCTTCATTTCTTTTTAGTCTTAATTCTCACTCCTCCTCTGCCTGCAGCATTTCTACATTCCTATCTTCCAAATTGCTAACTCTGTCCTCCATATTATCGACCCTACTGTTCAGAGAGTCCAGATTTTTCTTAATCTCCTCCATTGTGTTCTTCATCTCCAGTATTTCTAATTGTTTCTTCTTTATAGTGTCAAGCTCTTTTGTGACATAGCTCCTGAACTCATTGAGTTGTCTATCTAAATTCTCTTTTAGGTCGTTCAGTTTTTTCATAATGGCAGTTTTGAAATCATCATCATTTAGGTTATAGATTTCATTGTCTTTGGGATTGTTTTCTGGGTGCTTATCATTTTCCTTCTGTTCTGGAGATTTACTATATTTTTTCATACTGCTTGATGGCATGTTTTTGTGCCTCCACATAGAGATAGAGTTTAGTCGCTGCTTCCACTTGTTGCAACTGGTGTGTGTGTGTGGGGGGGGCAGCTGTTTAGACTGCCCCAACCAGGAACCCTGTCAGCTGTTACTGACTGGGCCTGGACCCCTCCTCGTAGTCACAGTGGTCCTGTGGGGTCCCTCGTCGGCTGTGGGGGCAATCGCAAGAGGGCCTCAGGCTGCTGGTGCCTACTGCTGCAGCCCACCTAGACATGCTCCCTCCTTGTGGTCTGCAGCGGTGTTGTGGGCTTTCCCATCAGCTAGGAGCAGGATCACCTATAATCTCCGATTTGTCCCTAACAGAGCCCACCAGATCAAACTTGTCCACTATAGGTCCCAGCAGAGCTATGGGTATCTTCTGCAGTCTGTCGTTAGCTCACCTGTGCTGCTTTTGCCCCAGGGCCTTCCTGCCTTGCAATTGCCAGTTGGGACCTCTCCACTAGTCCTGTGCAGAGGATTTCGTTGAGGCTGCTGTAAGAACCTGGAGATCCTTCCTGGGCTACGTAGCCATTTCACTGGAGCTCTACTCTGCCCCACTTCACTCTCACGGGATCTCTGGGAGCCCCTTGCCTCGTCTGGGACATGGCCAGAGTCCGTGGGCCTGGTGGTGGCTTGTAAGCTGCTGCCTTGTGGGGAATTCTGCTCTAGGGAGCTTCCTAGTGTACTGAATGCTGGGTGGGGCCTCCCTGCCAATGGCGAGCAGAGGCTCTCCCTGCTGGTGGGGTGTGGGACCCTGGAGTGACCCCCGGGCCTCAGAGCCAGGTGTTGGAGCTCCACCCAGTCCCCAAGTGTGTCCACGGGAAGTCCGGGCACCCCCTGCACTGACCCGTGTGCAGGAGACCGTAAGCCCAGAGGCAGCTTGTGGTCTGGAGACGCCCCAGGGGGATCCACCCACCGGAGCTTCCCTTTGTCCTGGATTCTGGGCATGGCCTCCCTGCTAATGGCGAGCAGAGGCTTTCCCTGCCAGGGAGATGCAGGACCCTGGAGCCTTCCCCCGCGCTGCAGAGGCAGGCACTGGAGCTCCAACCATGTCCCCAAGCACGTCTATGGGAAGTCCGGGCACCCCCTGCACCGAGCCGTGTGCCGGAGACCGTGAACTCAGTGCAACTTGTGGTCTGGTGCCGTGCTGGGCCCGCCAGGAGCTTCTCTTTGTTCTGGCTTCTGGGTGGGGCCTCCCTGCTAATGGCGAGTGGAGGCCTTCCCTGCTGGCGGATGCGGGACCCTGGGGATTTCCCCCTGGGCTTAGGTGTGATCGCAGGGGTCTTGGGTAGGGGTATTGTCACCTGTTTCCACCATCACTCCGCTGGTGAGTGCACACTCCTGCCCTTGGTATATGGCGATGCTATGGGGGAGTCCACTGGAAGAGAGCCTCCTGCAGGAACTAGGCTGTCCAGGGATCGGGGTTTGGGGGTCGGAGAGTTTTCACCTATTTCCACCTCCTCCTGGGGGCAAGTCCATCCGCCTTCCGATGTGTAGTAGCAGTAGACTTTTAGGCATCTTGAGATGCTATCTGGATATCCTTTGTTAATCAGTGAATGTCCAATTAGTTGTAGATTCGACGGGGGAGAGACAAAGAAGACCTCTCACTCCGCCATCTTGGTCCCGCCCCAGGAAGACTTCTTTTTTATGACATGGCCAGGAGAAGCATGATGGGGTCTGCAGAAATATCTAAAACTGAGCAAGCTCATCCATGTGCCAGTTCCTGTCCAGTAAAGTTTTTCTTTTTCTAGTAATTTTATTAAGATCATTATTGCTTATAACATTGTGTAATTTTGGATGCACATTATTATTTATCAATTTATGTATAGACTTCATCATGCTCACCACCAATAGTCTAATTTCTTCCATCGCCATACATATGTGCCCCTTTATCCTGTTTGGCTACCCTCCAACCCCCTTCCCAACTGGTTACCACTAATCTGTTCTCTTTATCCATGCATTTATTCTCTTCCACATATGAGTGAAATCATGCAGTATTTGTCACTCTCTGTCTGGCTTATTTCACTTAACATCAGACCCTCAAGTTCCATTCATGTTGCTGCAAATGGGACAATTTTGTATTTTTTAGGGCTGAGTAGTATTTCATTGTATATATATACCACATCTTCTTTATCCATTCATCCATAGAAGGGCACTTGGGTTGCTTCCACATCTTGGCTATTGTGGATAATACTGCAATGAACATAGGGGTACATAAATCTGTTTGGATGATTGATTTTTTGCACTTTGGATAAATACCCAGTAGTGAGATAGCTGGATCATTGGTATTTCAATTTTTAATTTTTTGAGAAATTTCCATAGTGTTTTTCGTAGTGACTTCACTAGTTGGCATTCCCACCAGCAGCGTATGAGAGTTCTCTTTTCTCTACATCCTCTCCAACATTTGTTGTTTTTTGTCTTGTTAATTATAGTCATTCTAACTGGCATAAGGTTATATATCATTGTAGTTTTTATTTGGATTTCCCTAATAATTAATGATATGGAATGTTTTTTCATGTGTCTGTTGACCACCTGTATACATTCTTTTGAAAAATTTCTGTTGATATCCTCTGCCCATGTTTTAATTGGGTTGTTTGTTTTTATATTGAGTTGTATGAGTTGTTTGTATGTTTTAGAGATCAACTCCTTGTCAGTTAAATGATTTGCAAATATTTTTCCCCAGTTGGTAGTTGTATTTTTATTTTATTGATGGTTTCCTTTGCACTGCAGAAGCTTTTTAGCCTGATGTAGTCCCATTTGTTAACCTTTTGTTTTCTTTCCCTTGCCAGAGGAGACATGATATTTGAAAAGATGTTGCTAAGACCGATGTCAAAGAGAATATCACCCAAGTTTTCTTCTAGATGTTTCATGGTTTCAGGTCTTACATTCAAGACTAATCCATTTTGAGTTAATTTTTGTATATGATGTAAGACAATGATCTATGTTCATTCTTTTGCACGTAGCTATCCAGTTTTCCCAACACCATTTATTGAAAAGACTTTCCTTTTTCCATTGCATGTTCTTGGCTTCTTTGTCAAAGATTAACTGTCCACAGATGTGTAGTTTTACTTCTGGGCTTTTGATTCTGTTCCATTGGTCTGTGAGTTTTTGTGCCAGTACCCGGCTGTTTTTTTTTTTTTTAATTTTTATTTTTTATTGCAGTAACATTGGATTATAACATTATATAGATTTCACATGTACATCATAATACAATTTGAATTCTGTGTAGAATATATCACGTTCACCACCCAAAAACTAATTATAATCCATCACCACATGTCTGCCTAATCCCTGCTTTTGCCTTTCCCCCTCCCCCATTCTCCTATGATAACCACCAATACAATCTCTGTTGCTTTGTGTTTGTTTGTGGCTGTTTTTATCTTCCACTTTTGAGTGAGATCATATGGTATTTGACTTTCTCACTCTGACTCATTTCACTTAGCATAATAGCCTCAAGGTCCATCCATGTTGTCACAAATGGCCGGATTTCATCATTTCTTTTGGCTGAGTAGTATTCCATTGTGTACATATACCACATCTTCTTTATCCATTTGTCCCTTGATGGGCACCTAGGTTGCTTCCAAGTCTTGGCTATTATGAATAATGCTGCAATGAACATAGGGGTGCATGTATCTTTATTCATTTGTGTTTTCAAGTTCTTTGGATAAATATCCAGCAGTGGAATAGCTGGATCATATGGTAAATCTATTCTTACTTTTCTGAGGATACTCCATACTGCTTTCCATAGTGGTTGCACCAGTTTGCACTCCCATCAGCGGTGCACGAGAGTTCCCTTCTCTCCACATCCTCTCCAACACTTGTTGTTTCCTGTCTTGTTAATTATAGCCATTCTGATTGGAGTGAGGTGATATCTCATTGTAGTTTTGATTTGCATTTCCCTGATATCTAATGATGTTGAGCATCTTTTCATGTGTCTGTTGGTCATTCGTATATCTTCTTTGGAAAAATCTCTGTTCAGATCTTTTGCCCATTTGTTAATTGGGTTGTTGGTTTTTTGTTGTTGTTGTTGTTGAGATCTATGAGTTCTTTGTTTATTTTGGATATTAACTCCTTATCTGATATAGGGTTTGCAAATATCTTCTCCCAATTGTTAGGGTGTCTTTTCATTTTGTTGATGGTTTCCTTTGCTGTGAAGGAGCTTGTTAGTTTGATGTAGTCCCATTTGTTCATTTTTTTCTTGTTTTTCCCTTGCCCAGTCAGACATGGTACTTGAAAATATGCTACTAAGATCAATGTCAAAGAGCATATTGCTTGTGTTTTCTTCTGGAAGTTTCATGGTTTCGGGTCTTACATTCAAGTCTTTAATCCATTTTGAGTTGATTTTTGTGCATGGTGTAAGGTAATGGTCTACTTTCATTCTTTTGCATGTGGCTGTCCAATTTTCCCAACACCATTCTTTGAAGAGACTCTCCTTTCTCTATTGTATGCTCTTGGCTCCCTTGTTGACTATTAGCTGTCCATAAATGTGTAAGTTTATTTCTGGGCTCTTGATTCTGTTCCCTTCATCTCTGTGTCTGTTTTTGTGCCAGTACCAGGCTGTTTCTATTACTATAGCTTTGTAGAGCATTTTGAAGTCAGGCATTGTGATGCCTATAGTTTTGTTCTTTTTTCTCAAGATTGCTTTGGCTGTTCAGGGTCTTTTGTTGTTCCATATACATTTGGGGATTCTTTGTTCTATTTCCATGAAGAGTGTCCTTGGGATTCTGATTGGAATTTCATTGAATCTGTAGATTCCTTTAGATAATATGGACATTTTAATTATGGTTATCCTTCCGACTCAAGACCATGGACTATCTTTCCATTTTTTAATGTTTTTTTTTTCAATTTCTTTCAATAATGTGTTATAGTTTTCAGTGTGCATGTCTTTCACCTCTTTGGTTAAATTTATTCCTAGATATTTTATCCTTTTTCTTGTGATTGTAAATGGGATTGTATTCTTGACTTCTCTTTCTACTAGTTCATTGTTAATGTATAGAATTGCAACTGATTTTTAAAAATAGATTTTGTACCCTGCAACTGTGCTATAGTTGTTGATTATTTCTAGTAGTCTTCAGATGGATTCTTTAGGATTTTCTATATATAGAATCATGACATCTGCATGAGAGTTTTGCTTCTTCCTTTCCAATTTGAATTCCTTTTATTTTTCTTGCCTAATTTCTCTGGCTAAAATCTCCAGTACTAAGTTGAATAGGAGTGGCAAGGGTGGTGCCCTTATCTTGTTCCTGTTCTCAGAGGGATGGCTTTCAGTTTTTCACCATTAAGTATTATGCTGGCTGTGGGTTTGTCATATATGGCCTTTCCTATGTTGAGATGTTTTCCTGCTATACCCATTTTATTGAGAGTTTTATCATAAATTGATGTTGGATCTTGTCAAATGCTTTCTTTGCACCTATTAAGATGATCATGTGATTCTTATTCCTCATTTTGTTAATGTGGTGTATCACATTGATTGATTTGTGGGTGTTGAACCATGCCTGCATCCCTGGAATAAATCCCACTTGATCATGGTGTATAATCCTTTTAAAGTATTGCTATATTCAGTTTGCCAATATTTTGTTGAGGATTTTTGTATCTATGTTCATCAGTGATATTGGCCTGTAATTTTCCTTCTTTATATTGTCCTCGTCTGGTTTTAGTATCAGGGTAATGCTGGCCTCATAGAATGAGTTAGGAAGCATTCCATCCTCTTCAATTTTTTGGAGTAGTTTGAGAAGGAGAGGTACTAAATCTTCTTTGAATGTTTGGTAGAATTCCCTAGAGAAGCCATCTGGTCTTGGGCTTTTGTTTTTGGGAGGTTTTTGATTATGGTTTCAATCTCTTTACCTTAGGGTTCTCTAAAACCCAAAATTGATCTATTCAGATTCTGTATTTCTTCTTGATTCAGTTTTGGGAGGTTGGATGAGTCTAAAAAGTCATCAATTTCTTCTAGGTTATCCAATTTTGGGGCCTATAGTTTCATAGTATTCTCTTATAATGCTTTGCATTTCTGCATTATCTGTTGTAATTTCCAATAAAGTTTTTTTTTAAAATAAAATGGACATGTGAAGAGTTGGTGACTATCCTGGAGAGCCACGAGAAATCTGTAGAATCTTGCTGTGCTTAGAGCCCAAATTCCTGATACAGCATTAAAAGCTTTTGTGTGGGCAGCTTCTAACATGCTCTCAATATCCCCTGCCTCTTATATTCATGTCCTTGTATTTAGCTACCTCCAACTGGGCTGGACCCTGTGACTTGCATCCAATGAATAAACTATCAAAAAATATTGGAACATCACTCTGACATTAAAGTGCAAATAGACTCAGGCTTTCAACTCACCAACCTCTTCTACTCTCTTATCAGCTCATGCTGATGGAAGCTAGCTGTCATATCGTCAGCTGCCCAATGGGGAAGTCCATGTGGCAAGAAACTGAAATATGCCTCTGGCCAATGCCCAGAAGAAACTGAATTCTGCCACGCCACATGAGGGAGCTTGGAATCAGATCCTCTTCTAGTCAAGCCTTGAGATGACTCCAGCCATACATTTAGAAGGCAGACATTTTTGAACAACCTGTAGTATTTAAGGAAATTATCAATTAAATAAGTATGCCAAAATAGTTATAAAATGTACCAACACACATAAATTCTACAGAAAAATTAAGACCTTGGCTGTCATTCAAAAATGACAAAGAAAAATACATCTCTAAACATAAAATCCAAAACTACAGAGCAGGAATAAAGAAAAAAATAGTAAGTTCTCCTTAGAGACAAATTATAATTAAGAAAATGAAAGTTGCATTAGATTCTTGGTATAGAAAATATAATTCTCTCTACATAGCCTGATTAATTCAATGAATCAGCAGACATACAAGTCACACTTTTTTTTTAATTGAAAAAGAAATCATCTGAACTCATAAAATCCCTGCAACTTGGAAGTTCGAAATGAGGAGTATGGGTGAGCTTCCTCCTGAGAAGAGGGAGGGCCCAGACTCCTCCAAATATATTCACTTTTCCCCTTTCATCTTCCCTTAATGATAGCAAGTCCTCAGAGATTAGGATAACATGGACCAATTTGGCTAATTGTGAGCTCTGTGCATTGAGCTCTCAAGGTCATACATGATTAAATAATCAGCCTGTTCCTCCAGCCCCTGAAGTTTCTGGTCCCAGGTCAGCAGGCTTCACATCTGTGTCTCCTCCTCTCAGAATCACTGTCTGCATCAAGAGGCTCATGACTAACTCTGTCTTTCTGCCAGTCTTGAGGACAGAGCCCAAACCTTCCTCACTTGCCAGGCAGGAGACTGGCAGAGGATTTGCATTCCTTGGTCATACTCCAGCAGAGACACAGAACAGCCTAGTGAGTACCAAGGAGATGGTGGATGAAGAAAAGACTCTCAGGATCATTGTTTTATCATCGTTAGGACAAACAGGAGAGTTAGTACAAGCAGATGAGAGGGAACAAATGTGCAAAGTTTCAGCTCACAGCCCCAGGTAGTTTACATTCTTGGTTCTGGTGGGGAATCCTAAAACTCTACTTCAAAGTTCTGCTTTTCTCCCACACTGTTTCTGCCATTGTAGGTACCTCCCCCATCACAGCAGGAATGAGTCCCTATACACTGTCCCCTAACCACCAAAAAAGGATCGGGAATGTGATGATAATGATACTGATAGAAATGCTAGCAGTACCACAGTATTAAAAACCTTTACTTAAAGATTCTAAATGCCAGGCTCTGAGTTGTTTTTTTAATGGTAGCTTTTTACCTTTTATCTGCATTTCCACCCAAAAAGAGGGAAACACACGTTATCATCATTTTAAAGTTGAGGACAGGAACACAGCATTTTCTATAATTTTTGCCAGGTTCTGGAGTCAAAAGGGGTGAAGCCAAGTTTCAATCAAGACAGCAAGCCTCCATTCACATGGAACCTAGGCAATATTCTCTCCTGCCAGCTCCAACTGGCATTTCTCTTCCCTTCATTCCAGGCAGAGATACCCACTCACTGTGCTTCTCTCTTTGGTTTTCTGGTAGACCACAGTGGAAAGCAGTGGGTTACCCTTGCTGCATCAGATACAGTAAATATGGCTGAGAACACCTGCAGGAGTCACAGAAAGTGTTGGCACATGATAGTTCAGGGAAGATCTCTTTCTTGTCCCTGCTCCCAGATTTTGCTTCAGCTGTTTCCCTTCTTCCTTCATTCTTCTAATTTATCCACTATTGAATTAAGGGAGACATAGAGTCAGAGTGTTGTGTTCCCTTCTTAGTCAGGAAACAGTTAAAGTTATACCTTAGGAAGTTTGGAATAGACTTCTGGATGTCTACTTAAACCCTCATTGTTAAACAGTGAACAATTTCAGTGCATGGTCCTCAGAGGCTTACCATCTAATTTTGAATATTACCTGTTCTATTTATTACCTGTGTGACACTGGGCAAGTTTTTAGTATCTCTGAGCCTCAATGTTTTCATGTGAGTTGATATCAAGTTGATAAAAGTATGTTGAATAGGAATTAAACAAAATGGGTACTAAGCATGTGACTAAATATGTGATTGATGTATATAGTAAAGACAAAGTAAATTTTTACTAGTATCAAGGATAAGCACCAGAGACCCAGCTAAGTGATCCTGTGATCTGCCAGTTTGATTTTCCCTAGATCTTGAGAGAGAATTTTACTTTTGTCCTCATACAAGTAGATTCTGAATGTCTGAAGGGAAACAACTTAGTCCCACTCATTTATGATTCCTCAGAGCCTATAATTCCTTGGCATATGGTAGGGTGCAAGAACAGTGACAATCTCTGTTATACATTGAATAGATCCTTCCTTGGTTCTCAGGAACAGTGTCATCAATGTGGCTCCCACACACTGGGCATTTTCCTGCCTGTGCTTTCATCCCTTCCAGAGATGTTACATAGGACTAGAAAAAAGATAAAACAGTGCTTGTACTTAATGTCACAAATTTTCTAAGGGGTCTATCATTTTCCATTTAATAGAATCTACAATATTCAATTACAAAAAGTGGTTATTTTCTTTAAAATGAAAGCAAAAACAAAAGAAAGAGAGAGAGAAAGAGAAAGGGTAGTAAATCATTGTCTAAACTGGAACATCTTCTGGGATATCCATTCATTCTATGAATGAATTCCCTGGGACATGATAGGCTTCTATCTCTCTCATAATAGAATATTATCTCTCTCATAACAGAATAAAAGGTCATTAAACCCTCCTTGGGACTGTGTTTCATCAATAAACCCACTATTTCAACCATGATTCAAATTCCAATTTAAAAGTCATGACTAGGTATTTATGAAGTGCAAACCTCTGTTAGGTCCTAACATGTCCTAGAGATGGGTGTTATTTTCTCCGTTTCTAGGTAAGGGATACTAGCACAGAGAGATGGAGAGATTGGCACACACTCCATACTGTATGTGAAAGATGTGGGACTCAGCCTAAAGTCTCCTGACTGCCATCCCAGGGTTCTGTCCTCTCCACCAGAGTGAATAGTTGTTTTCTTTTCATATCTGTTTTAGTCTCATATGAGCAAAGAGAGACAGAATCACCAGCTCCTTCACTTGGGATTCAGTGAGTTCATTTGTGAATTAGGGGAATTGGCCTTTCTGACTTGCATACTGTGTATCACAGGGATTTCTAAGAGTAATGCATTTTTGTAGACCATTTTGGAAATCTGAGCTATGGAAATATTATTTCCTATACAGCACGAAAATTTTCACATGGCTCTATCAAGACCATAGTTAGACAGACTTCAGGGGTATTTCTAGTCTATGCCTCGACACAGGGTATGTATTTGATGATTTCTGATTTCTATTGGGCAAACAAATGTTAGAAATTAATGGTAAAATTTACAATGTATCAATTTGTATAATTCTAACGACTATCTTTCTTGAATATATCTTAAAGAAACTTTTACTTGTGATATGGAGAGAGGCAAAAACATTTTATTAGGAGTGTTTTAATAAATTGAAAACTAAAATGAAGTTCATTCCTCAAGTAATATTATGCATGATTTAAAGCATTTGAAATAGATGTCTGTACTTCATAGAGACACTGAAAACACAATATTGTAATAAGTGGGAACTTCTCAGGAAACAACTTGTGTAGTATGATGGTATTTAGGCAAGTTTACAAGAAAACTAAGGTACATAAATCAACACTGATATTAAGGGAATGCTGAATGGAAAATACATCCACCAATCTCATGACAGTGTTTGCCTTCGGGCAACTGAAGTGCGAGAGAATAGGATTATGCGGGATAACAAGAAGACTCAGGTTTTGTTGGTATAAAGAGGAGTTCCAAAGCAAGTGTTATTAAAAATTAATGTTTTTAATAAGTGTAGTGGGGGATAATGATAACAATAATAGGTAACATTCATAGAGAATTTACCAAGTGCCTGAGAAAGTCTAGGGCAATGGTTTTCTATCCTGACTGTGTGCTGAATGACCAAAGTACCTACGTGTAGAGATTCTGATTTAATTGGTTCTAGGCTGTGGCCAGCACATCAATAAAATTTTGAAGATCAACAGGTAATTATAATGACCAACTAGCATTAAAACCATTGTCGAAACACTTTAATTTTATTACTTAATTTAATTTCTTATAGCAACTCTTTAAGGTAGTGTACAGGAAAAATATGATTTTTCCTCTACTCATCTTAGCTTCTCCTCCTGGGGCTCTGTAAATTATACAGACAAAAAATAAATTAATGAGAAAAAGTAAACAACCTCATTAAATGTACACCACACATTCACACGAGAGTGCTCAGAGATGTGTCACTCAAAGGGTAGTAATAACTTATGCTTATACAGCATATTAACAAAAGAACAAAACATTTTTAGAGAAGTGGCAAGATGAAAGAAAAGGATTTTGAACTTCTATGGGTGAAAAATTATGGGAAGGCAAATATATGGGGAGACTAATGATATATACGGGCCGGTTTTAGCAAGGTGTATTATATAGACTCATCTGGTGCCATGTTTGGGCTGATAAGTGTCTAGAATTGTCTCTGGTGATTAAGAACCCTCCTGACTTACCTTTTAGAGAGGGGAAGGGAGCTAGCTTTACATATTTATGTCCTGCTTTTAGGCAAATAGGAGGAGGAAGGCAGAGATTTTTTTTGGATCCATTTCTTCTAAAGTTCCCTCAGCTTAAAATAATCCTTGTGCCAATGTAGTGTCTTTTGGAGTGGCATGGTAGGCAAATGTCATAAGAAGTCAATTTAAGGTTTCACACCTGGCATTGGGACTTCTATGGTTCTAAATTCCTCAACTGTACATAGAGGGTTGGGTTTGATAAAATAACACTTCACAAATATTCAGGATTAGTGACATATGTAAGCAGTCTTGAACAAAAAAAGCAAAATATGAACTCAATCTCAGGTGTTTCCCTGGGACTGTGTAACACTGACAGAAAATAACCCCACAAAAAAATGAAAAATAGCTACAGTGTTCATTAAAAGGTAATTATTTTTTAATCATTGGTACATTAAAAGTTAATACCATCTTCAGAATTGGTGATGTGGTATGATTCTGTGCATTTAATAAAAAGCATAATTTACCAAAATGGGAAGTTCACCAAGGCTAATTATCTATATATTTAAGTTATGTTTTAAGAGACTTTTACCAGACAACCCACACATTTGAGTGAGCAATTATCTCCATGGAAGATAGATATTACAAAACCAAAAAATTATAAAAATCCATGAAGTAATTGGCATATAAAAATTATATTTGACTGTGACTGTTATGAATATGTGGTTTTAGCTCTTCTAGGGTGTTTATCCTCTTTACATATTAAGGAAATTTCTTGTAGTGAATTTCGATAATAAAAAGAACATATGACTGCTTCTTAGTGTCTTCATAGACTGACTATTTTTCCCTTCAAAGGAGAAAGCTATTTATTATTCTATGTACTTCTCTCAAAAGTAGGAGGCTGGTATTTTACTGCATTATTGGACGTTTTGTCTCAAAATGCATTTGTTACTCAAATATTCTGTAGTGCAGAGTCTCTAAAGTGGATGTATGTAGAAACAGATGAGTAGCCGTGATATCAATGAAGACGGTTCTAAGAAGAATGAATTTACCACAACTGAGAAATTTTGCTAAAGGTTTAGGTTCCTCAAGTGTGAATATTTTATTTTGAATTGCTTGAATCCAAAGTATAGACACTTAAGTGGGTGCCTGTATATTTGTTTTGTTTATTCCAATCTGCTTTTCTTTTTCAAAATATATCTCAGCTACATGGAACTCCAGAATCTAACACATATCTCAGAATTCCTCCTCCTGGGCCTCTCAGATGATCCAGAACTTCAGCCTCTTCTCTTTGGACTGTTCCTGTCCATGTACCTAGTCACTGTGCTGGGGAACCTGCTCATCATCCTGGTGGTCAGCTGTGATTCTCACCTCCATACCCCCATGTACTTCTTCCTCTCCATTCTGTCCTTGGCTGACATTGGTTTCATCACCACTACGGTCCCTAAGATGCTGGTGAATATCCAGACACACAGTAAATCCATCACCTATGCAGGCTGCCTAACTCAAGTGTCCTTTTTTTACTTTTTGGATGTTTGGACAGTCTACTCTTGGCCATGATGGCCTGTGACCGGTTGGTGGCCATTTGTCACCCCCTTCACTACCCAGTCATCATGAAGCCCCATTTTTGTGTCTTGTTGTTTTTGGTATCATTTTTTATCAGCCTTTTGGACTCCCAGATTCATTACTTGATGGTATCACAACTTATCTTCTGCACAGACCTGGAAATCCCTAATTTCTTTTGTGATGTCCCTCAGCTTCTCAACCTTGCATGTTCTGACATCTCTGCCAATAACATAGTCATATTTTTTGTTGGGACCATCTCTGGTTTTCTCCCTATCTCAGTAATTGTTTTCTCTTACTACAGAATTGTTTCCTCCATTCTGAGACTCTCATCATCAGGTGGGAAGTATAAAGCCTTCTTCACCTGTGGCTCTCACCTCTCAGTTGTTTGCTTATTTTATGGAACAGGCCTTGGAGTGTACCTCAGTTCAGCTGTCTCATCTTCCCCAAGGAAGGATGCAGTGGCTTCAGTGATGTACACTGTGGTCACCCCTATGCTAAACCCCTTCATCTACAGCCTGAGGAACAGGGACATCAAGAGCGCTCTGTGGAGGGTTGTCAGCAGAATAGCCTAATGTCAATACCTGTGCTTTAATTTTGGTCACAGGACTGGAAAAGCAGCTGGTTTTTTGAAAAGATAAGCAAAGTTGACAAAACTTTAGCTAGAATAACTAAGAAAAAAGAGAAATGGCTCATTTTAATAAAATTAAAAATGAAGGAGGAGGTATTACAACTGATGCCACAGAAATAAAAAAGATTGTAAGAGACTACTGTGAACATTGTTCACCAAGAAACGGATGATCTAGAAGAAAGGGATACATTCCTAGAAACATACAACCTACCAAGTCGAAATGATGAAGAAATAAAAAATGTGAACAGACCAATAAGTAAGTTGATTGAATCAGTAATCAAATGCCTCCCAACAAATAAAAGCCAAAGACTGGCTGGCTTCACAGGAATTCTACCAAACATTTAAAGAAGAATTAATGCCAATTCTTTTCTAACTCTTCCAAAAAACTGAAGTGGAGGGAAGACTCCCAAACTCATGTTATGAGGCCAGCATTACCCTGATACCAAAGCCAGATAAAGATATTACACAAAAAGAAAATTACAGGCCAATATACCTGATGAATATACATACAAAAATTCTCAAAAAACACTAGCAAACTGAATTCAACAGCACATTAAAGGAATCATACACCACAATCAAGCGAGATTTATCCCTGGGATGTAACGATGGTTCAACATACACAAATCAATAAAAGTGATGTACCACAATGATAGAATGAATGATGAAAATCACGTGATCATCTCAATAGATACAGAAAAGGCATTTCATGAAATTCAACATTCTTTCATCATAAAAAACTCTTGACTAATTGGGTATAGAAGGAACATACCTCAACATAATAAAGGCCATATATGACAAACCCACACTCAACATTGTACTCAATTGTGAAAGGTTGAAAGCTTTCCCTCTAAGATCAGGAACAAGACAAGGATGCCAACCTGCACCAGTCTTATTCAACACAGTACTGGCAGTCCTCACCAGGGCAATATACAAGAAAAAAAAGGAATTCAAAATTGTAAGGAAGAAGCAAATTTGTCTGTTTGCTGATGACATTATCTTGTATATGGGCAATCCTAAAAATTCCACCAAAAAACTGTTAGAACTAAGAAACAAACTTAGTAAAGTTTCAGGATACGAAATCAACACACAAAAAACAGTTGCAGTTCTATACACTCACAATGAACTATCTGAAAAAGAAGTAAAGAGAACAATCCCACTTACAAAAGCATCAAAAAACAATGAAATACTTAGAAGTAATTTAACCAAAGAAGTGAAAATCCTATACACCAAACTGTAAGACACGGAGGAAAGACACTGAAGAAGAAAAAAAATGAATAGATATCCCATGTTTATAGATCAGAAGAGTTTATATACTTAAAATGGCCATATCATCGAAAAACATCTGTAGATTCAGTGCAATCCAGATCAAGATTCTGGTGACATTTTTCACAGAAATAGGAAAAAAAGTCCCAAAATTTGTGTGAAACTCCAAAGACCCTAAAAAGCCAAAGAAAATTTGAGAAAGAAAAAAGCTATAGGCATTCACTTCCTGATTTGAAACTGTATTACAAAGCTAGAGTAATCCAAACACCATGGCACTGGCATAAAAACAGGCATGTAAACCAATGGAACAGAACTGAAAGCCCAGAAATATGGTCAAATAATATTTGACAAGGGAACAAGAACACTCAATGTGGAAATGTGGAAAGGCTAGTCTGTTCAATAAATGGTGTTGGGAAAATTGAATAACCACATACAACAGAATAAAATTGGATGCTTATCTTACAGCATGCAAAAAAATTAACTAAATTTGAATGTTTTTGCCAGGGCCTGAGGGGTGGGGGAAATGGGGAGATGTTGCTCAAAGTGTACAAACTGTCAGTTATAAATGATTAAGTTCCAGGGATCTAAAGTACTGCATTGTGACTATAGTTAACAATACTTTATTGTATACTTGAAAATTGCTATGAAATTAGAGTTTGAATGGTCTCACCATAACAACAACTAAATGGTAATTATGTGAGGTGAAGGATGTGTTAACTAATCTTATTGTAGTAAATATTTTGCAATACATGTGTGTATCAATCATCACACTGTACACCTTAAACATACACAACGTTAAATATCAATTGTATCTCAATAAAGCTGAAAAAATAATAAAATAACCTACTTAAGGAGAAAAAAGTTAGATAAATCAGACTACATCATTTCTAAAAACTTTTGTTCATGAGAGTGCACTATCGACAAAGTGAAAGGCATCCCATGACATGGAGGGAAACATTTACAAATTTTATATTGATAAGTAACCCAAGTGTCCTTTGATAGAAAAATGGATAAACAAAATGTGTTATAGACAAAATGGAATATCAGACAGCCTTAAAAAGGTAAGGCATTTGGCACACGCTACAACACGAATGAACCTTGAAGTTATTATGCTCAGTGAACAAAACAGACACAAATGGACAAACGCTGTTTGATTCTACTTATATGAGATCCCCAGAATAGTTAAATAGATAGAGACATAAAGTGGTTGGTTAGGACCGAGAGGAGGGAGAAATGTGAATTTATAGTTTAATGGGGACAGAGTTTCAATTTAAGAGGATCAAAAATTCCTGGGAGTGGATGGTGATGGTGGTTGCAGAACAATGTTAATATATTTAATGCCACAAGACTGTACAGTTAAAAATGGTTGAAATGGTAAATTGTTATATATATTTTACCACAATGAAATAATGGAATAAAAAAACACAGATATATCTTAAACAAACAAAAAGAAGCGAGGCATACAGAAAAGTTTCCTCATGAGAAGAGGAAGGCCCCAGACCCTTCTATGGACATTCATTTTTTTCTCCTTTTTCTTCCTTTATATTAGGAGATCCTTAGAGATTGAGATAACATGGACTAATCTGGCTAATTATGAAATCTGTGCCTTGTCCCCATGGCCATACAATTGTAAATAATCAGTCCATGCCTCTAGCCCTTCAGTTTGAGGGTTCCAGTCCACTGTGCTCCATACCTAAGTTTCCTCCTCTCATTGTCATCTGCATCCAGAGGCTCATGTCTGACTCTGTCTTTCTGCCAGTCCTGAGGATGAACCTGAGCTTTCATTGTATGCCAGACAGGGGAGGAAGAGTGGATCTGTACTCTTTGTTCATGTCCCAGCAGAAATGCAATGCAACCCAGCAAGTGCTGAGGGTGATGGTGCATGGAGGAAGGATTGTCAGGAGCATTGTTTCCTCATCGCCAGGACATATTGGACCATTAGGAAAGACACATGGTAGGGCAGTAATATGCCAAGTTACAGCTCTGAGCCCTATGAAGTTTATGTTCTTGGTTCTGGTAGGGGTCAAGAAATTTCATTCAGAGTTCTACTTTCCAACCTCAGTGATTCTACCTCTCATAGTTATCTCCCACGTTATAGCAAGAAATGGTTCTCGTTAATCTGTCCCTTAAGCATCTAGAAAGGATCATGAAGGTGAGATTGAAATGAAGAGAAGGTAAAGGAGGACAGTAACCATAATATCTGGAACATTTATTGAAGGCTTTCTAAGTGCCAGCCTTTGATCTATATACTATGCTGTTTGTTTCATTTCATCTGCATAATCGTCCCCAACGCATAAGTGCACGTTATCATTATTTTACAAAAGAGGAAAGTAGTACAGTATTTTAAATGTAATTTATATCAGTTATGAGTTAGAAAGGGATGAAGCCAGGTTTGAATCTGGGCGATATGACTCCAGATACAGGGCACCTGGCCATTTCCCATCCCTGTTACTCCAGACAGAGACTCCCTGCTCACAGGCCTCTCTCCCTTGGGGGTTCCTGGTGGGCCACACTCCTTGCCATATAAGTTATAGGAAGGTTATCTTAGATCACAAGTAGCAATCCTAGGAAGTTTCAATACATCAAGTACCACATAACTATGTTTTAGTTAATGACAGACAGCATGTGCGCCGACATTGGTCCCATGAGATTATAATGGAGCTGAAAAATTCCTATTATCTAGTGACATCATAATATCATATGAAAAGAAAAGGAAACTGCAGGAGAAGACAAAGAAGAAACTCCAAGAAAGTTCACAGTGAAAGGCTTAGCAAAAGTTTTTTCAGGCCTCAACAAGCTCCTTAAAAAGTTTGGAAACATGGACCTCCGCACTGAAAGATTTTCGCTAATAGAGAGGGGTGTTCTTGGTGCATTATCTGCTTACAAGCAAATCTAGGGTGAACAAAAGAAACAAACCACCATGGACATATTTCTGAAAAGAGTGACACCTCCTCAACAAGAGCCTCAGGCAGGTCCTTCAGGAGGTGTTCTAGAAGAAGGTATTGTTATCATAGGAGGTGACAGCTCCACGTGTGTTATTGCCCCTGAAGACTTTCCAGTGTGACAAGATGTGCAGACGGAAGACAGTGATATTGATGATCCTGCCTCTGCGTAGGCCTAGGCTAATGTGCATATTTGTGTCTCAGCTTTTAACAAAACAGCTCAAAAAGTAAACAGAAATTTAAAGTTTTAAAAATAGAAAAAATATTTATAGAATAAGGATATAAACAAAGAAATTATTTTTGTACAGTTGTTACAATTTGTTTTAAGCTAAGTTTTATTTTGAAAGAGTCAAAAAGTTTCAGAACATTAAAACGTTTATATAGTAAAAAAGTTACCATAAGCTGAGGTTAACTTATTATTGAAGAAAGAAAAAAAATTTTTTTTAATTTAGTGTAGCCTAAGTGTACACTGTTTATAAAGTGTACAGTAGTTACAGTAACGTCCTAGGCCTTCATATTCGCTCACCACTTACTCACTGACGCACAAAGAGCAACTTCCAGTCTTGCCAGCTCCATTCATGACAAGTACTCTATATAGATGTACCACTTTTTAATCTTTTATACCGCATTTTTACTGTACCTTTTCTATGGTTAGATATCTTTAGATGCACAAATACCTACCATTGCAGTAACATGCTGTAGAGGTTTGTGACCCTAGGAGCAATAGGCTACACCACACAGCCTAGGTGCATAGTAGGCTATACCATCTCAATGATGTCCTATGATGACAAAATTGCCTAATGACGCATTTCTCAGAACATAGCTCCACTGTTAAAGGACACTTGACCATACTTGATAATTCAGTGCAGGTCTCTCTGGGGTTCTTGCTCTTGTTTTGTCTTGCAGGTGTTCACTTGTCCTTTCATTTTTGTAATAAATCCACTCAATCTAAAAAGGAGATATAGTCAGGGGCTTTCTATTCAGGAAATTGGAAATATTTTTAAATGTACCTCAGGTGTATCTGTGCTTAAGACCTCTGGACGACTGCTCAAAAGCTTCTGAAGGTCAGGAAAACAATGAGGTTGAGTGCATAGAACTCAGAGACTGACAATCAAATTTTGAATCCTGTCTGTTCTACTTATTATTAGTGTGACATGGGGAAAGATCTTAGTGTCTCTAAGACTCAGTATTGTCCTCTGAGTCGATTCCTGGTTGACCCAACTCCCCTGAGAAAGGATTAAATAGATCATACATGCTTTCTATGTGATGCCTATGTGATGGATCCATTTGTGATAAAGTAAGGCCAAAATCAATTTTAAATATTATTATCTTTAATAATGATAAGTCCGATCCTCATGTCATTCAACTTAAACGTACTGTAACCTGAAAGTACAGTTTACCTACATGTCTGACAGGAAATTTAATTTTCGTCCTTTTACAAATAGGTACTTAGTGTGTGGAGAGAAATGACTAGTCTCATTTATTTCAGATTCCCTAGAGCCTATACCTTATTGGCACAGAGGAGGCACCAAAAACAAACCAAAAATATTAGTTAAATGCTGGAGAGACCTGTCAGCTGTTCACAGAACAAGGCCTAAGTATTATGGCTTCTACACACTGGGACCATTCATGCCTGTGTTTCATCCCCTTTTTAGGAATGTCCCACAGGACTGGAGACAAGGTAAAATTACACTGTTTGTCTATGTCGTGGACTTTCTATGGGACCTATTATTTTCCACTTAAATGTATGCATAACATTTTATTATAGAAAAAACACTTCAGAGATTTTCATAAATGCTTAAAATATGAAGCAGGAAGAGAAAGGGGAGGCAAATCTTATTGCATGGGCTTAGGCACATTTTCATGTTTGAAGTCATTCCCTGCTTCCATGACCTGAGATGGGGAAGGCTTGGAACTTCCTGCCATATAATCCATAAAAGATCATTAAGTTTTTGGTATGATATTGAGTTACTAACCATTATTCCAATAATGATTGAAATTCTTATTGAAAACAATGAAAAATTTATTAAGTTCCAAATTTCCCTTAGGTGCCACATATGTCCTGGAAATGGGTTTTATTCTCCCCTTTGCAATAAGGAACACAAGGAGAGAATGCCTGGGAGATTTACACACACTCCACAGATAGGCGATGAAAGATTCAGGACTCAGACATTGATCTCCTTATCCTTGCACCAGGGCTTTGTATTTGCCACCACAGCTGATGAATGGTTTTCTTTTCAAAATTACCTTGGTCCCAGAGGGAAAATTGAGAGTGAAGAATTGATTTCCATTCTGTGGGTTCAGTGAGTTCACCTGTGAATTATGAGAGTGAGCCACTGCTTATAGAGGCAATTATGGCACAAAAATGTTGGTCTATAGGGTTTTCTATGAATAATCATGCAATTCACAGTTCAGTTTGCAAATCTGAGATTGAAAACGTTTCCTATAGACGATGAAAATTTCATGTGGAGCTCTTGAGGAATGATTGTTGCAAGTCAGATTCAGGGATATTTTTAAATGTGTACCTTAATTGTAAAAGGATGCAGTTCATAGTAAGTGATTTATGTTTGGGTACAATGGATGTAAACAATTATTAGTGAAAGTGAACCTGCATCAATTTTTAGACAGCAAACAACTAACTTCCACTCATATATTTCATAGAAATTTGTACTTGTGTAATAAGGAGAAAGGCACAAGAATTTTCATAGGATTGTAATAAGAATAAATCAACATGAATAATATAAATATAAAATATGTACTATATGTATCAAATTATAAATATATCATTATATTATAAAATATATTAAAAACACATCTTAAATTTATTGAATACATATCCAAAATTTGTTAATATAAAATAATAAATGGAATAAAATGATGTCCCTCCCTCAGGTGATGCATGAGTTAAAATATCAGAAATAAATGTGAATACATCACATAGAAACTTAAACACATGTAATTATAAACAAGGACATTTTGGGGACAACACTTGCAGCATACTGTTTAGATAAGCATTTCAGAAAACTGTTTCTGGATACATAGATCAATTATGGAGACATTGGCAGGAAAATACACCACCCATTCATGACTGTGCTTGCTCTTGTGGGTCAGCTATGCAGAAGAATAGTATCATGCAAGGATACTTTTGGGGGTCAGATATGCAGAGGAACAGTATCACGCAAGAATGCTGACAAAACTCAAAATTTATCAGTAGTATTTAAAATCACTATAAAACATGAGATCTGAAGCAAATATTATTAAACATTTACATTTTAATATAGTTATGGGTATTGATGATGGTAATGAAAGGTCACAATGATTGAACATTTTCTATGTGCCTAGCAATATTTGAAGGAAGTTTTTCTCAAATCTGGCTGTACATAAGATCAACAAGAACAAAATATGTAGAGATTCTAATTAAATTGGTTCTAGGCTACAACCAGGGCATCCATATATACTAAAAAAATCCACAGGTAAATATATTGATTTACTGAGAATGAGAAACACTACTCTAAGCAATTTAAATATTTTTAAAGAATTTTCTTTTAATAACTGTATAACATTGTTTCATTTTTACCCACATGTACAGAAGAGAAACCTGAACAGATTTATTTATATTACTCTCTTCACTTTTTTTGCATTTTTCCCAATTAAATAATAGTGTGATCTGCCAAAATAATGAACCTGAGTTTTCTTCAGTTTATTGAAGTAAGAGAATTAAAGTCCCTGTATAAAGGAGATTTGACAGGAAAATTTGTTAACTAGATATAAGAAGACCAGGTCTTAAATTCGGCTTTCGTGCCTCTCTTGGGTCTAAACTCCTTAACTATAAATAACAGGGTTTACAATCAGAAAAACAATGAATCAGTATTACCAGCCTACTGTACAACAGAGTAAAAAAAGGTAAATAGTGGTCTCGTACACCAGACATTTTATTCAGATTATGTGGGGTTAATGCAAATAACCTTGTGTAAAATAAAAAATTCAAGAGGTTTTCTTAAAATTTCATTGTTTAATCATTCACAGGTATATTGTACTCTACTCTCATCTTTGTGGTTACCAATGCTGTATGATTATACACAGTTAGCTAATCTGTATTTATCCAATATTGAATTCCATGAAAGCCAACATAAGAGTTATATATTAAACAAATTTTAAAAGACCTACATATTTGAGTGAGCACTTATTTCCATGAAGGAAGGAAGTCAGAAAACCAAATAATGATGAAAATTCATGAAGATAACATAAAAATGTTTATGATTATGTGCATTTGACTATAATTTCAAATCCAGCTAACATGATCTAGCACTTGTAGAGTGTTTACAAGTAATGTTAATCAAGGGAGTTTCTAGCATTGTATGTGAATAATATAAAGTACATTTGACTGGTTCTTAATTTGCTTTAATTAGAATCATTTTATTTTCTTGATTTTTTTGTTTTGTTTTGTGAGGAAGATTTTCCCTGAGCTAACATCTGTGCCAATCTTCCTTTACTTTGTATGCATGATGCTGACACAGCATGGTTTGATGAGGAATGTATAGGTCCTCGCCTGGGATTCTTTTTTTTAAATTTTTTGAGGAAGATTAGCCCTGAGCTAACTGCCACCAATCCTCCTCTTTTTGCTGAGGAAGACTGGCCCTGAGCTAACATCCACGCCCATCTTCCTCCACTTTATATGTGGGACGCCTACTACAGCATGGCTTTGCCAATCAGTGCCATGTCCACACCTGGGATCCGAACTGGTGAACACCATGGCCACCGAGAAGCAGAACATATGCACTTAACCACTGCACTACTGGGCCGGCCCTCATACCTGGGGTTTGAACTCACCAACCCCAGGATGCTGAAGTACAGCATGCAAACTTAACCACTACACCACCAGGATGGCCTCAAGGATCATTTTGTTTTCTTAATAGGGCAGGACATTTCTTCTCCATATTTTATCTTAAAAGAGTTGGCTCTATTTTACTGTGATCATAAATTTGTTATCCCTATTTTTCTTGCTCTTCTAACAATCTTAAGTTGAGTGTCTCCAAGCAGGTGTGCATAGAAAGAGGAGACTAACACAGAAAAGCAATGAAGAAAGAGTACTAAGAAAATTGAATTTATCACAACTGAGAAATATTGCTGAATGTACTGGGGTGCATGTTCTTCAAGTGTACATACTTTACTAGTGAAAAACTGAAGTCCAAGATATAGGCACAGTGATAGTTGCCATTTTTCCTATTTCCTTTTATCCAACACACCTTTTTTATTTTTATCAAAAGATGTCCAAGTTATATAGAACCACAAAATCTAACATGTGTCTTGAAATTTCACCTCATGGGACTCTCAGATGATCTGGAACTACAGTCTCTTTTATTTGGACTCTTCCTCTCCATGTACCCGGTGACCATGCTCAGAAATCTGCTCATCATCCTGACTGTCGGATCTGACTGACAGCTCCACACCCCTATGTACTTCTTATTCTCCAACTTGTCCTTGGCTGACATTGGTTACATGTCCACCACAATCCCCAAGATGATTGTGGGCATCCAAACTCACAGGAGAGTCATCTCTAATTTGGGTTGCCTGACACAGATGTCTTTTTTTATCCTTTTTGGATGTATGGATTGTATGCTCCTGACTATTATGGCCTATGACTGATTTGTGACCATCTGTCACCCACTACACTACCCAGTTTTCATGAACCCATGCCTCTGTGGCTTCTTAGTTTTAGTGTCCTTTTTTATTAGTGTATTGGACTCCTAGCTACACAATTTGATTGTGTTACAACTTAGCTACCTCAAACTTGTGGAAATTTCTAATTTCTTCTGTGACTCTTCTCAATTCCTCAACCTAGCCTGTTCTGACACCTCCACCAACAACATAGTCATGTGTTTTGTTGATGCCATCCCTGGTTTTCTTCACATCTGGGATGGTACATGTTCAAAACCAAGGCAAATTTGAATCCTACATTGAATTTTCTATACTGAATCATCTGTATTTGTCACCTATGAACCAGGAATCCTGTAGAAATGGACAACTCTCTTTTTTAAATATGCATGTAATTCTCAATGCTTTCCACATCCCATGTCTGTTGTCCATAAAACTATGGCATTGATCAAATCCATTGACACAGGTTATGTGAGAGAATGTATGTCACTGGTTCTCAATCTTGGCTTCATAAAGGAAGCACCTGGTGAGCTTTAAAAATCCTCATACCTGATCCCCACCACCATTGCCTAAGATTTAATTGGACTGGCATGTTGCATGAGTATGAAGAGTTTTATCAGCGCTCTAAGTGGGTCTAAAGTGAAGTCAAGGTGGAGCGCTAATGATGTTTGTCAGAGCTTTCATTCAACAACAACTAGTATGTCTTGGGTCCTTTAATATTCATAATCAGATCCTGAAGATCTCAAAGTGATCAGAGCTCATAAAGGAGAAGATATGAAAGAATTTTCCACAGCAACAGGCAATGTGACTTTTCTCAAATTCCCGGTAATATTTTTCACATATTTTCTCCCTCCACACTTTACAACTGGTCATATGTGTTGGTTATTAAGCTATTGTTTTTCTGCTCCAAACTCACTCTTTTTTTATTATATTTTTTAATTTATTGAAGTCATAATAATTTATAACATTGTGAAATTTCAGTTGTACATTATTATTTGTCAGTCACCAAATGTGCCCCTTTACCCCTTATGCCTACCTCTCAACCCCCTTCACCTCTGGTAACCACTAATCTGTTCTCTTTATCCATGTCTTTTTTTATCTTCCACATACGAGTGAAATCATATGGTGTTTGTCTTTCTGTGTCTGGCTTATTTCACTTGACAGAATACCCTCCAAGTCCATCCATGTTGTTGCAAATGGGATGATTTTGTCTTTTTATGGCTGAATAGTATTCCATTGTATATATATATACATCTTCTTCATCTATTCATCAGTCGATGGGCACTTGGGTTGCTTCCACATCTTGGCTATTGTAAATAATGCTGCAATGAACATAGGGGTGCATAAGTCTCTCTAGATTGTGGATTTCAATAAATCCCAGTGGATAAATACACAGTGGTGGAATGATTAGGTTGTATGGTATTTCTATTTTTAATTCTGTTTCATTGAGTTCATAAGAGTTTACATCAATGTGAGATTTCAGTTGTACGTTATTTCTTGGCTGTCACCACATAAGTGCTCCCCTTCAACCCCTGTGCTCACCCCCATCCTCATTCCACTGGTAACCCCTGAACTGTTTTCTTTGTCCATGTATTTGTTTATATTCCACATATGAGTGAAATCATCTGGTGTTTGTCTTTCTCTGACTGGCTTATTTTGCTTAGCAAAATTCCTTCCAGGTCCTTCCATGTTATTGCAAATGGGATGAATTTGTCTTTTTTATGGCTGAGTAGTATTCCACTGTATATATATATATATACATATATACATACCACATCTTTATCCAATCATTAGTCGATGGGCACTTGGATTGTTTCCATGTCTTAGCTATTGTGAGTAGTGCAGCAATGAAGATAGGGGTGCATATGCTACTTTGGATTGTTGATTTCAAATTGTTTGGGTAGATACCCAGTAGTGGGATAGCTGGGTCATGTGGTAGTTTTATTTTTAGTTTTTTGAGGAATCTCCATACTGTTTTCCATAGTGGCTGCACCAGTTTGCATTCTAACCAGCAGTTTATGAGGGTTCCCTTCTCTCCACACCCTCTCTAACATTTGTTATTTTTAGTCTTCATGATTATAGCCATTTTAACAGGCATAAAATGGTATCTTAGTATAGTTTTGATTTGCATTTCCTTGATGATTAGTGATGTTGAACATCTTTTCTCGTGTTTATTGGACATCTCTATATCTTCTTTGGAAAAATGTCTGTTCATATCCACTGCCCATTTTTTGATCAGGTTGTTTGTTTCTTTGTTGTTCAGTTGTGTGAGTTCCTTATATATTACGGAGATTAACCCCTTGTCAGATATATGATTTACAAATATTTTATCCCAATTGGTAGGTTGTGTCTTTGTTTTGATTCTAGTTTCTTTGCCTTGCAGAAGCTCTTTAGTCTGATGAACTCCCACTTGTTTATTTTTTCTTTTGTTTCCCTTGTCTGAGAAGACATGGTTTTTGAAAAGATCCTTTTTAGATCGATGTCAGAGTGTACTACCGATATTATCTTCCAGGAGTTTATGGTTTCAGGGCTTATCTTCAAGTCTTTGATCCATTTTGAGTTTATTATTGTGTATGGCATGAGATAGTGGTCTACATTCTTTAGCATGTGGTTTTCCGGTTTTCCCATTTATTGAAGAGACAATCTTTTCTCCATTGTATGTTCTTGGCACCTTTGTGAAAGATTAGCTGTCCCTAGACGTGTGGTTTTATTTCTAGGCTTTCAGTTCTGTTCCATTGATCTGTGTGCCTCTTTTTGTACCAGTATCATGCTGTTTTGATCACTATGGCTTTGTAGTACGTTTTGAATTCAGGGATTGTGATACTTCCAGCTTTGTTCTTCTTTCTCAGGGTTGCCTTAGCAATTAGGGGTCTTTGGTTGCCCCATATTAATTTTAGGATTCTTTGCTCTATTTCTGTGAGGAATGTCATTGGGATTCTGATTGGGATTGCATTGAATCGGTAGATTGCTTTGGGCAGTATGGACATTTCAACTATATTTATTCTTCCAATCCACGAGCAAGAATCTCTTTCCATCTCTTTATGTCATTATCAGTTTCTTTCAGTAATGTCTCATAGACTTTTCATTGTATAAGTCCTTCACCTCCTTAGTTGTGTTTATTCTTTTAGCTGTGATTGCAAATGGAATTGTATGCTTGAGTTCTCTTTCTGTAAGTTCGTTATTGGAGTATAGAAAAGCAACTGATTTCTGTAAGTTGATTCTGTACCCTACAACGTTACTGTAGTTGTTAATTATTTACATTATTTTCCGATGGAGTTTTTGGGGTATTCTATATATAAGATCATGTCATTTGCAAACAACGAGAGTTTCACTTCTTCCCTCCCTATTTGGATTCCTTTTATTCCTTTCTCTTGCCTAATGGCTCTGGCCAAAACCTCCAGTATTATGTTGAATAAGAGTGGTGATAGTGGGCATCCTTGTCTCCTTCCTGTTCCTAGGGGGATGGTGTTCAGTTTTTCCCCATTGAGTGTGATGTTGGCTGTGGGTTTGTCATATATGGCTTTGATTATGTTGAGGTAATTTTCTTGTATCCCTATTTTGTTAAGAGTTTTTATCATAAATCGCTGTTGGATCTTGTCAAATGCTTTCTCTGCATCTATTGAGATGATCATGTGGCTTTTATTCCTCAATTTGTTGATGTGGTGTATAACGTTGATTGATTTGCGAATGTTAAACCACCCGTGTCCCTGGTATGAATCCAACTTGATCATGATATGTGTTCCTTTTCATGTATTGCTGAATTTGGGTTGCCAAAATTTTGTTGAGGATTTTTGCATCTATGTTCATCAGCGATATTGGCATGTAGTTTTCCTTTTTGTGCTGTCCTTGTCAGGTTTTGGTATCAGAGTGATGTTGGCTTCATAGAATGTGTTAAGAAGTGTTCCATCTTCCCCAGTTTTTTGGAATAGCTTGAGAAGTATAGGTATTAAATCCTCACTGAAAGTTTGGTAAAATTCCCCAGGAAAGCTGTCTGGTCCTGGGGTTTTATTCTTGGGATGCTTTTGATTACTGTTTCAATCTCTTTCCCTGTGATTGGTCTATTCAGATTGTCTGTTTCTTCTTGACTCAGCTTTGGGGGGTTGTAAGAGTCTAAGAATGCATCCATTTCCTCTAGGTTATCCATTTTGTTGGCGTATAGTTTTTCGTAGTATGCTCTTATAATCCGTTGTAATTCTGTGCATCTCTTGTTATTTCACCTCTTTCACTTCTGATTTTGTTTATCTGAGCTTTCCCTTTATTTTTCTTTAAAAGTCTGGCTAGGGGTTTGTCAATTTTATTTATCTTCTCAAGATCCAACTTTTTGTTTCACTGATCCTTTCTACTGCCTGTTTTTGTTTCAATAGCATTTATTTCTGCTCTGATTTTTATTATTTCTCTCCTTTTCCTGACTCTGGGCTTTGTTTTTACTTTTTCTAACTCAGGTGTACTTCGAGATTTCTTATTTGGGATTTTTCTTGCTTGTTAAGGTGTGCCTGTATTGTGATGAATTTCCCTTTCCCATATAGCTTTTGCTGCATCCCATACGCATTGGTATGGTATGTTACCATTTTCATTTGTCTCCAGATAAATTCTGATGTCTTCTTTAATTTATTCATTGATCCATTGCTTGTTCAATAGCATGTTGTTTATTCTCCACATCTTTGTCCCTTTCTCAGCTTTTTTTTTGTAGTTAATATCTAGCTTTATAGCATTATGATCAGAAAAGATGCTTGTTATTATTTCAATTTTCTTAAATTTATTGAGGCTTGCCTTGTTTCCAAACATATGTTCTATTCTTGAGAATGTTCCATGTGCAATTGAGAAGAACGTGTATTCTGATTTTTCTGTATGGAGTGTTCTATATATGTCTGTTAAGTCCAACTGGTTTAGCTTTTTGTTTAATTTGACTGTTTCTTCATTGATTTTCTCTTTGGATGATCTATCCATTGATGTGAGTGGGGTGTTGAGGCCCCCTACAGTTATTGTGTTATTTTTAATATCTTCTTTTAGGTTTGTTAATACTTGCTTTATGATCTTTGGTGCTCCTGTGTTCGGTGCATAGACATTTATGTATTATTTCTTCTTGATGGAGTGTCCCTTTGATCAGTATATACTGCCCCTCTTTGTCTCTCTTTACCTGTCTTATCTTGAAGTCTGCTTTGTCTGATATAAGTATTGCAACCCCTGCTTTCTTTTGTTTGCCATTAGCTTGGAGTATTGTCTTCCACCCCTTCACTCTGAGCCTGTGTTTGTCATTGGAGCTGAGATGTGTTTCCTGGAGGCAGCAAATCATTGGATCTTGTTCTCTAATCCATCTCACCCCACTGTGTCTTTTTATTGGAGAATTCAATCCATTTACATTGAGGATGATTATTGATGTATGAGGGCTTAATGCTGTCATTATATCACTCGTTTTCCAGTTTTCCTGCATTTCATTTGTTTGTCGTCCTATGTGTTTTGGTCTACCCATTGAATTATGTAGTTTTTTTATGTTGCATTTCTTTGTTTTTCCTTATTCATTTTTTGTGTCCGTTCTGCTTTTTTGTTTAGTGGTTACCCTGAGGTTTGTATTCACTATCTCGTGTGTAAGATAGTCCATTTTCTGATGGCCTCTTATTTCCTTAGTCTAAACTGTTTCAATCCCTTTCCTCCTCCCCTCCTAAGTTGTTTTTATAATATCTTATTCCAACTTGTGTTGTGAGTTTGTGGTTAAAGTGACAAGATTGTCTTTGTTTTTGGTGTTTTCCTTCCCTTTCACCTAATGCTATAGTTGAATATGTGCTATCCCCTGATTCTGTCTACCTATTTATCTCCTTACTCTGTGTTTTGTGACCCATTTCTCCCATTTATTTTCTTTTTTCAGGTATGAGGGCCTTCTTGAGGATTTCTTGTAAGGAGGGTCTCATAGCTACGAAGTTGCTTAGCTTTTGTTTGTCTGGGAAAGATTTAATTTCTCTCTTATATCTGAAGGATATTTTTGCTAGATAGAGTATCCTTGGCTGAAGATTCTTGTCTTTTGAAGATTTGAATATGTCATTCCACTCTCTCCTAGCTTGTAAGGTTTCTGCAGACAAATTCGCTGAAAGCCTGATAGGGGTTCCTTTGTGGATTATTTTCTTCTGCCTTGCTACCCTGAGTATTCTTTCTTTGTCATTCATTTTTGCCAGTTTTACTACTATATGCCTTGCAGTAGGTCTTTTTACATTGACAAATCTAGGAGATCTGGAAGATTCTTCCACACATCTTTCTCTCTCTTTCCCTAAATGTGGGAAGTTCTCTGCTATTATTTCTTTGAGCACACTCTCTGCTCCATTCTCCTTGTCCTCACCTTCTTGAATACCTATCATTCTTATGTTGCATTTGCTCATTGAGTTGGGTATTTCTCAGAGACTTTCTTCATTTGTTTTTAGTCTTATTTCTCTCTCATTCTCTGTCTGGAGCCTTTCAACATGTCTATTTTCAATTCTGCTGATACATTCCTCTATGGTGTCCACTCAAGCATTCAGGGAATCCATATTTTGTTTTATCTCTTCCATTGTGTCTTTCATCTCTAATATTTCTGATTGATTCTTCTTTATAGTTTCAATCTCTTTTGGGAAGTAGCTCCTGAACTCGTTATATTGTTTCTCTACATTCTCTTTTGCCTCGCTGAGTTTTTTGATGATAGCTATTTTGAATTCATCGTCATTTAGCTTACATATTTCTGTGTCCTCAGGACTGAGTTCTGGGTGCTTTTCTCTCTGGTCTGGAGATTTGATGTAGTGTCTGATGTTGGAAGGTCGAGTCTTTCTCGTTTTGATTTTATTCAGTTGCAGATACAGCCTATCACCACTGGTTTGGGGTCGAGAGCTGCATATTCTGAGCCCTCCACCTTCAGCTGTGATCCTAGGTCCTGGAGCAGCAGGTTGCAGGGCAGGTGGGGAGAGGGGCACTTTCTCCTGCATGCACTCTGGTATTTCTTGATTGGCTCTCACTGTCTGATCTCCTGGGGTCTTGGCTTGATGAGGTCTCCCCCTACAAAAGCTTTCACCCTGTTAGAGGGCTTCCCTCTAGGCTGCAAGGGCCTAAAGAGTCCTTGGTTATCCCATGAATAAGCAACCTCTCCCTTGCACCTTCACTCACAGATCCTCTCATGGCTGTGATTGTAGTCTTTAGTTGAGGGAGCGAAGATCTCTCTTACCCCATTCCAGCTCCTCGAAGGGGGCCTTCCGCATATCCACCCTCCGTGGTGTGGCTGCATGTCTCTCCCAGGTTTTTGTGTTGTTAGGATGTCTTCTGTTGGAGTATGGATGCCCCTTTTTTGTATGTTGGAGGGGAGAGAGTCCTGGGAAAGTTCACTCTGCTATGATGCTGACATCACCCTAAATTCACTCCTCTTTACTTTAATTCATGATGCTTGAGTAGTGGTGGGATCTTTAAATTACTGCTCTGACTTTCAGTCTGGCTTTTTGTGTTTCTTTTTAGGTTCCTGCTATAGTGGTCAGTAAATATCACCATGTCCTCATGAATCAAACCATTTCCCTATACCCTGTAGTCTATGACATGGTCAGTTCCCAAAGTTATTACTTTGTTACAACATTTTTATTTTATCCCTTTTGTCTTTCAAAAATTATTTAATCAATTACTTTTATTAAATTATTAAATAACCAGTGTGATTTCTATTTTGTTGATTGAACCTTGACTGAAAAGTCATAGATGGGGGAGAAGGTATGTTGTGAGATTCTACATTTGGAAGATTGTAGAGTGAGCTCAGGAAAAAAAAAAAGTCATTGTAATGATATGTCCTTGGTCAAGGGTATATACTTGAGGTTTAAAGTAGTGGTATGATATTTCCAGTTCCTCTGTGGTTCTCATTGTGCCTGTAGATCATTAAGCCATCCAAGTCATTTAACTTTTTCTAATTTTCATTACCCAAGGGTAGAAAAGGACCATGTCCTCAACTAAAGGGATAACTTTCCATTAATTGGTAATAGCTTCTTTAAGATTCCACCCTGTAACCATGCTTCCTTGTCTTCTGTCATGATCAGTCTGTCTTTGGGCTTTTCTGTCTTCCAAACATACCCAGATTGCCATGTAGATATCAATCTATATATCAATCTTTCCTTTAGAGATGCTACACAAAGTTTCTGAGGTAGCACTCTGGGCTCTCTGAAAAGCTGTCCAATAACTAGTTTAATTCACTCTGTCTTTTACCACTAAGCTAAATCGCCTACCAACTTCACTGACAATGAACTTTGAAACTCAAAGGGTGCTTTAACCTGGAAGGGAGGGGAAAGGCCTTATTATTTTTGTGAATGAGTCTAAGAACAATCTAAGGGCTGAAACTTGATATCCTATATCTTTATAATTCAAATATAGCACTGTGAGGTCAGAGACTAGGCACATCTTTACCATGTATAATGTTGAATAAATTATTCCCCATTTTGCTAGAAAAGGTAAAAATATTTTGTAACCCATATATTCGACATTTCTCTTCCTCCTTGAACCACTGGACCTTATGTAGAGTGTTCTATATACTTCTGAAAAAATAAATGTATCATTGGTTTATTTATATTAGTGTGAATATTCAGTGGGATCTATTGTTGCTCATCTAATAGTATGCACAAGACTAAAAGTCACAAAATAAAGGGTGGGTTTCTAAGTTCTATAGTAAATGGATAAAAAATGAGGATAGAAATTTCTCAATTGGACATCTAAAAAGAAAATACAAGAAGGTGTTGCTCTTTCAATATTCCTTCAAGAATATTCATCATAGCAGGTAGGGGGTATTGGGAAAAAGAGACAAACAACCCACAAACATATCTTTGGTTTTCATATCATGTCTTCTAAACTCAGTGTGGCAGTGATCACAATATCTAAAATGTCTCACCACTCACGTCTTCTCTAATCCTTCTCTACACTCCTGCCATTTGGTCATTTTGTCTCCCCCCAATTTTCCTCTGCCATTGAGGCACACACACATAATTAGTGTCTTTTATTTTATGCCTAACTTAATCGGGTATATATTCTAGTTTTCTACATATCAGTTAATGTGAAATCAATCTGAGTTCCTCATAGAAAGAACTCTGAGCCAGTAGGACTGCAAAGATAAGATGTAAAAGGCTGCAACAGACCATCTCCCATACATCACACTTTATAAGCCAAAAGCACATGACATTAAAGACTTCAACACAAATATTCCAAAGAAAATATATTCAGAGAGAGAGGAACCCTCTCTAGTTGAGCAGAAATCAGATGTTTGTTCAAATTGGGCACTGAATAGCTATTACTTGCTCTAACACAGATGAATACTAATGACATCGATGGAAGAACTCTACTGGTTTAGGAAAAACTAGAGGGATTTCTGTCTGTATGTCCAGGAACAGCACGGTGGGATCTGCAGACGTACCCAAAGCAGAGCAAATTCTTCCATGTGCCAGTTCTTCTTCAGGGAATTTTTCCTGAAAAGGTGATGGTGTCACGGGTTGGAGATGATGCTGGAAACCACAGGAACATCTCCATCATATTATTCTTCTTAGAGCCAACTTCACAATAGAGCATGAGGTCTGTGTGGTGGGTAGCTTCAAAGATGATCCAAATCCCCCCTCCATCTGTATTCATGCCCTTGTATATACACATCTCCTTGAGTGTGATGGATGGATGCAATGATTTGTTTCCAATGAACATAATTTGGAAATATATGGGTTGTCCCTTCCAATATTAATGTGTAGAAAGACTCAGCTTTCATCTCGCCTGCTCTCTTACCAGCTGACTCTGATGGAAGCCAGCTGCCATGTTGTCAACTGCCTGATAGAGAGGCCAATCTGGCAAGAAACTAAGTGAATCTTCTGGCCCTCAAAGAATTGAATCCTGTCAACAGCCATGTAAATGAGCTTGGAATCAGGTACTCTTCTAATCAAGCCTTGAGATGACTATAGCCCTGGGCTATATTTCAAACATAGACATCTCTGAGAACACGTGAAGTATTTAAGCAAACTATCAAGTTACAAGATAAACATGTCAAAATAAACCGTTGTTGTGTCCATCCTGGTAGCATAGTGGTTAAGTTCACACACTCCACTTCATGGCCCTGGGTTCTCAGGTTTGGATCCCAGGCACAGACCTACACACTGTTCATCAAACTATGCCATGGCAGGGTCCCACATAAAGAATGGAGGAAGACTGGCACAGTGTTAGCTCAAGGGCAATCTTCCTCACCAATAATACATAAATACATAAGTAAAATAAACAGTTTTTAATGTAACAACCTACACCTACTGAACAGAAAAATTAGAACCAGGATGTCATTCAAAATAGCAAAAAACATAAATCTCCAACACCTAAAACCAAAACCCCCCAACCAGCACTATAGAAATAAAAATAAGAGATTCTCCTTACAGATACAAATCTTAGTTGAGAACACAGGCATATTATCAGATTCTTGGTATGCAAGACCTACTTCTCTCTAAACCACCTGACTAATTCAATGGGTTTGCAGATATAAAAGTCACATGCTGCTTTCTCTAATTGAAAAAAGTGTGTTTGAGTTTTAAGCAACTTGGAATTCAGAAGTAAGGAGTAGAGGTCACCTTCCTGCTGAGAATAGGAAAGGCTGAGATTTTTCCTAGTACATCCACTTTTCTCCTTTTCCTCTTTCACTAAATAAGCAAGTCCTCAGAGACTGAGACAACATGAACCAATTTAGCTAATTATATGCTGTGTGCATTGAGCTCTCAAGGCTATGCTGCTGTAAATAATTAGGCTGTGATTTCCAGCCCATCAGTTAGCCAGTTCCAGTCCAGTGGGCTCTATATGTGTGTCTCCCCTCATCAAGGTTGTTGTCTGTACCAAGAGACCCACACCTGAGTCTATCTTCCTGCCAGTCCTGAGGACAGAGCCTTAGCCCTCAACAAACACCAGGTAGGGGAGGGCAGCCAGTAGGGTAGTTGGGACAGTCAGAGGAGAGGACATCCAAATGCAAACACTCAGCTCAGAGCCCTACCAAGTTTATATTGTTGGTTCTGATGGGGATTCTAGAACTCTGATTTAGATTTCTATTTTCCTCCCACCCTGGTTCCATCTCCCATAGACATCTTCCCCACCAGAGCAGGAAATAGTTCCCTCTAAACTGTCCCCTAGGCACTCAAAATGATCATGAAGGTGATGATGATGATAATGATGAAAATGATGACAGTAGCCACCACATCACAAATCTTTACCTAGGGAATCCAAGCGCCAGGTGTTGAACTTTGTTTTATGTAGCTTGTTATGTCTGATCTGCATTACCACCCCCAAAAGAGAGCAACGTGCATTATCATCACTTTAAAGGTGAGGAGAGGCGCACAACATTTTACACAACTTTTACCAGGCCTTGGGGTAGGGAGGGGGCAAAGCCATGTTTGAATCCAAACAGTGAACTGCATTTGCAGGATACCGAGACAGTATTCTGGCAAACCCAACCTATATATATCTTTCCTGTAACTCCAGGAAGAAACCTCAGCTCACAGTGCTCTTCCCTTTGGAGATTCATGGTAGACCACACCAGATACCAGAGGGTTGAATCTGCTACATAACTACAGGAAGAATGGCTGAGATCAAGGTTAGGATTACAGAGTCAGCTCCTTATAACTCAGGGCAGATCTCTCTCTAGTTCCTGCTCCTGAATTTTGCTTCAATGTCCACTTCCTCCTCTATTCCTATAATTTAACCTCTCTTGATCTCTAAGGAGACATACAGTCAAGATATTCGGTTCTTTTCTTAGTTAGGAAATAAGAAACAGTTAAAAGATATACATTGAGAAATTTAGAAGAGACCTCTGGACCTCTGCTTAAATTCTCTGAAGTGCGTAGAAACAGATTGACACGTTCTGTGCAAGGGCCTCATCTAATTTTCAGTATATCTGTTCTACTTACTTCCATACAACACTAGGAAGGTTCTTAATAACTCTGAGCATGGACGTTGTCATCTGAATTGATCTCCACTGATACAAGTATGTTGAGTATGAATTAGACAAACTGAGTACTGAACATGTGACTGAATATGTGATGGATGCTTATAGTAAGGGGAAAGTAAATTTTAGTTACTATTATTATTATCAAGGCATCTTCTATCCAACTAAAATATCTTGTGAGCTGAAGATTTGGTTTTCTCTAGATCCTGAGAGAATATTTTATTTTTGTCCTTTTACAGGTAGATTTCTAATGCCTGAAGGGAAACAACTTAGTCTCATTCATTTCTGATTCCTCAGAGTCTATCATTGCTTGGCAAAGAATAGGGTACAAGAACAGCACAATCTCATTTGTATTTTGGGTAAACCCCTTGGATCTCAGGAATAAAGCCCAGGCAATATGGCTTCCACACACTGGGTGCTTTCCTGCCTGTGCTTTCATTCCTTCCAGCCAGGTTACGTAGGACTAAACAAAAGATAAAACAGTGCTTGTATCTACATCATGGATTTTCTAAGGGATCCATCATTTTCCATTTAATAGAATCTACAATGTTCAACTATAAGAAAATTGTGGAGATATTCATAAAAATAAAAAAGAGACAGAGAGAGGAAAGTAAACATTACTGTGTGAACTGAGACACGTGTTAGGATTTCCACTCCTTCCATGAATGAATTCCCTAGGAGATGATAGGCTTCTATCTCTCTGCCATATAATAGAATGAAAGGTAATTAAAACTCTCTTGGGATTGTGTTTCATCAATAAACCTACTATTCCAATAATGATTCTAATTCTGGTTTAAAACCATGAGTGAATATTTATGAAGTCCAAAGCTTTAGGTGCCACACATGTCCTAGAAATGAATATTATGCTTCTCACTTCTAGGTAAGGAACACCAGTACAGTGAGCTGGAGAAACTCTACAATTAGTGGGTGAAAGATGTGGGACTCAGACAAAGGTCTCCTGACTGCCATCGCTGGGCTCTCTCCTCTTGAACAGAGTGGAATGATCCTTTTTCTTTTGAAACCTGCTTTAGTCGCAGCTGAGCAAGCAGAAGCAAAACCATACATTCTTTCTCTTGGGATTTGGTGAGTTCATCTGTAAATTAAGGCAATGGGTCAAGTAGTTTACACTTGAGTTCATGAATATTGCAGATCACAGGGTTCTCTATAAATAGTAATGAATTTTGTAGCCCATTTTGGAAATCTGAGATAGGAAAATATTATTTCCTACACAAGATGGGAATGTTCATGTGGACCTATCATGGAAGGGCCCTTGCAAGACACACTTGAGGGATCTTTCTGATTCAAAACCTTGACAATAAGAATATGTAGTTGAATTTGTCTACATTTTCTATTAGGAAAATAAATATGGATAAGTAAACTTGTGCATGCATTGATTTTTATGACAATTATCTTTTATGCGTATATCTGATGGAAATTCTCACTTGTGTGATATGGAGATGGGCACAAGAATTTTATTAGGAATATTATAAAAAGAAATTAAAAGATAAAGTGAAGTTCATCTCTTGGGCAATACTATGCACATTTAAATTGTTTGAAATAGATGTGTGTACTTCACAGAAACTTAAAACATTGTGGCAAATGAGAATTTCTCAGGAAACAATAGGTATATTATGATAGAATTTAGGTAAGTTTCCAAGAAAAGTGTTTTATGGATATCTATATCAATGCCGATATAATGAAACCTTGAAAAGAAAATATATCCACTAAATTCACAGCGGTGTTTGCATTTGGGCAACTGAAGTTCAAGAAAATGGGATCATGAAAAGGTAGCAAAAAAGCCCTCAGTTTTTGTCAGCAATAAATATGAATTCTGAAGCAAGTATGATTAAATATTTATATATTTCATATGAGTAGTAGGTAATAATCATAATAATACTACTAGGTAACATTAATGGAGTATTTATTAGACGTCTGGTAATGGTTCTCTACCCTGGCTATGCGTTAGTGTGACCAAAGTATTTACATGTAGAGATTCTGATTTAATTGGTTCTAGGTTGGGACCAGCACATCAGTAAATTTTTAAAGATTAACATGTAATTATAATGATTAAATAGCATTGAGAATGACTGTCTAAGCACATTATCATTACTATTTAATTTGACTTTTATAGCAACCTGATAAAGCATGTTCAATAAATATATACATTTTACAAGTGAGAAAATTACCTTGGTATTTGTAATAGTATTCTCTGCTCTTTTTCCATTTGCATTTTCCCCAAATTAAATCATTTTTTGACCTGCCAGGAGAAAGGAAGACCTGATTGCCTTCAGGTTACTCAATTTATGAGAAATGCAATACCTCTTATAAGGAAGGATTGACTTAAAAGTTCTTATGCTGGGATAAGCAGGCCAACTTAAGGTTTCAAACCTGGATTTGGTTCTAAATATTGCAACTGTTCATAAGATGTTAGATTTGAGGAGAAAACAACCCTTCGCAAATGTTTAGGATTAGAAACAAATTTAAGACATTCACCAAACCACTACAAACAAAAACAGCAAAAAGTGGGCTTACCTTCATCTATTTTCCTGAGATTTTGTAGCATTGATAGAAAATAACCTGGCAGAAAATGAAAAATAGAGAGTTTATCAAAATGAAATTATTGTTTAACCACTGGTGCATTTTGAATTGACACCATCTTTGGAATCAGTGATGCTATATGATTTTGTGCCTTTACAAAAAACATATTTATCAAAACTTTGAGTCCATCAAGGCCAAATACATATATATTTCAGTTATATTTGAAAAGACTTTGACCAGACAATGCGCACATATCAGTGAATACTTATATCCATGGAAGCTGAATGTCGCACAATCAAATAAGGATTAAAACCAAGGAAGATAATTGGCATACAAAAACGCTATCTTATTATGAACGTTCTACTTTAATTTAGAATCCAGCTAATGGGGTTTTATCTTTTGAAGGGCTACATTCCAAATCAAGAGCATTTCTTGCACTGTGTTGGACATGATAAATTACATTTGACTGCTGCTTAGTATCCTTTAATTAGAATTTTTTTTCTTAAAGAGAGAAGGATATTTCTTATTCCATATTTTTCCTTCAAATGTATGGGGCAGATACTTTACTGTGTTCATGGATTTGTTGACTCAAAATGTCCTTGATTTATAATACTCTTTGGCCCAGTGCTCTGAAGTGGTTCTATATAGAAACAGGTGAATAGCCCAGATATCAATAAGGAATGAGTTCTAAAGAGAATTCGCAACTGATAAATGTTGCTGAAGGTAATGGTGCGTAAAGTCGTCAATTGTAAATACTTTAGTTGTGAATTGCTTGAATCCAAAATATGAACATTTAGCTGGGTGCCTGTATTCTTGTTTTTGTTTATTCAACACTCTTCCTTTTCAAAAGTGTCCCATCTACATGGAACCACAGAATCTAACACGTGTCTCAGAATTCCTCCTCCTGGGCCTGTCAGATCATCCAAAAATGCAGACCCTCCTCTTTTGGCTGTTCCTGTCCATGTACCTGGCCACTGTGCTCGGCAACTTACTCATCATCCTGACTGTCAGCTCTGACTCCCACCTTCACACCCCCATGTACTTCTTCCTGTCCAATCTGTCATTGGCTGACATCAGTTTCAGCACCACTACAGTCCCCAAGATGCTGGCAAACCTCCAGACACACAGCAAATCCATCAGCTATGTAGGCTGCCTAACTCAGGTATCCTTTTTTTTCCTTTTTGGATGTTTGGATGATTTACTCCTGGCTGTGATGGCTTATGACCGGTTGGTGGCCATTTGTCACCCCCTTCACTACCCAGTCATTATGAACCTTCACCTCTGTGGTTTGTTGGTCCTGGTGTCATTTTTAATCAGCCTTTTGGACTCCCAGCTGCACTACTTGATGATGTCACAGCTTACCTTCTGCACAAATGTGGAAATTCCTCATTTCTTTTGCAATGTCCCTCAACTCCTCAAACTTGCCTGTTCTGATACCTCCTCCAATAACACATTAATCTATTTTATTGATGCCATCTTTGGTGGTGTTCCACTCACAGGGATCCTTTACTCTTATATTCGAATTATTTCCTCCATACTGAGCATCTCATCATCAGGTGGGAAGTACAAAGCCTTCTCCACCTGTGGCTCTCACCTGTCAGTTGTTTGCTTATTTTATGGAACAGGCCTTGGAGTGCACCTCAGTTCCACTGTCTCATCTTCTCTGAGGAAGGAAGCAGTGGCCTCGGTGATGTATACTGTGGTCACTCCCATGCTGAACCCCTTCATCTACAGCCTGAGGAATACAGACATCAAGAATTCCTTGTGGAGGATTGTCAGCAGAATAGCCTAAGCTCAATATCTGTGCTAACTTTTTTTGTTCATAGGACTGGAAAAGGCAGCAAAACCAAACACGCACAATGAGGAATGCTGAATCTTCAGTCACATAATATGTATATATACCCACTCATCTATCTGCTTTCTTTTTTACACAATTTTCCCTCTTAGTATCTCTCTCATGGATTTGGGAGATTATTTTGGACTCCCTCCTTAAGTCATAGCCCCTGCAGGATTATGCATCAGACATCACTATACCCTTCTCACTTTCCTTTAGCATTTTCCAGGACACTTGGCCATGAGGAATCTTGTTTCTATCATTACAAAATAATCATAGCTCTCTCCTTCTTGTTATTTATTGTTTCTATATTTGTCCCATGATTTTTTTCTATATTTTAGGAGGATCTAAAACCTACCTTAAGGACCAAGACATCTACAATATTTTTGCTCCTTAATGATCTCAGTTAGATTCTTGAACAAGTAGGGTGAGTATTTAATTTCCTTTGCAAACCAGGGTAGTATTTTGAAATTGAAATGGGACACTATTAATACTAATTTTGAATAAATAGTTATCAACTGCGACTTTCCTAGGCTAACTGGGATGTGTGATTCTCAAGGAGAAGATGTGAGAGGACCTACCAGAGCAAAGGCAATTGCCAATTTTCCTGATAAGCCTCCTTCCCATTCCATCTAAAGTCTCCTCAGTCATATTACATAGTCAGAAACAAACACTTTCTGATTCTAGTCCTAGGAGTTCCCTAGAGGAGTCACATTCATAGAGACAGAAAGTAGAATGATGGGTGCCAGAGGTTAGAGGAGGAGGATGAGGAGTCAGTGTTTCTGGGGTCAGAGTTTCAATTTTATGAGATGAAAAGAGTTCTGGAGATGGATGGTGGTGATGTTTGCACAACAATGTGAATGTACTTAATGCCACAGAACTGTATACTTAAAAATGGTTATGATGGTAAATTTTATGTTATTTTCACACAATATAAAAAAAATGTCTTGTCAGGAATAAGGGACATGTTGCTCCAAATGTTTGGTGTGTTACTCAGTCCTCAGCAGTTAAGTCCTACAGGGATCTGCCTCAGCTGAAGAGAACCACCTTAACCAAGGCCATGCCATCTTCCTGGGGCAGCCCATATCCAATGACTGATGCAGGGGTGTAAACATTTTGCCCCTTTGTCCCAATTCCAGACAACTCCAAAGGATGATCCTAGCTCCAGAGCTCCCTTGCGGTTTTAGGGGGCCTTTGATCGATTTCAACTTGGCTTGACTTTTTCCACTGCCGTTCCTTCCTACAGAGTTTTCCAAAGTACAAAGTCTGAAGGAACAGTCCCCACAAGACTCTCTTCATTTCAGAAACTAGCCACAAGTTCAGGGTTTCCCATGGATACCCCTACTTCATACCAGTTGGCTACAAATTCAGAGACTCCCTCACATTCAATAATTTGCTGGAATGATTCAAACTAAGAGGACTCCCTCAGGTTTTATAATGCATAAGAATGACTCACAGAACTCAGGAAAGTGTTGTGCTTATTATGACAGTTTTGTTATAGCAAAAGGATACAAATTAGAATCAGCCAAAGGAAGAGACACACAGGGCAGAATCTGGAGGGTCCTATATGTAAAGGTTCTTGTCTGTCCCTGTGGAATCTAGACCCCCAGACCCATTACCTCCTCCTGGCTATGATGTGTGACAATACTCAGAGAGTATTGAAACCAGATAGCTCACCTGAGTTTCAAAGTCCAGAATTTTTATGGAGCCTTCATTACATAGACACAATTAGTTGAATTATTGCCCATATGGTTGAACTCAATTTCCAGCCTCCCTCCCAGGACATTGGGCTGATATCACTTGGTGCAAAGCTCCAACCCTTTAATCATGCGAGTGATCTTTTTGGCATGGCCAACACCCATTCTGAGTATTCTTATTAGCATAAACTATCAGGTATGTTTCACCAGGGGCCACCATGAATACAAAATCACTCCTATCACTAGGGAAATTTCAAGAATTCAACTATACGTATACCTTTCCACATGTGTTGATTTCAGGAGCACTGCCTGATAAACATCCTACATACAAATCACATCTCAGAGTCTGCTTCACAAGGAACTGAACCTGTGACACCTTGTTACTAATAAAATTAATTTGAGAATATTTTTAAAGAAGGGGTGCACCTACAACACCACTGACAAACAATAATGTACAACTGAAATGTCACAAGATTGTAAACTATGATAAACTCAATAAAAATTAACTTAAAAAAAAAGACAGTTCCAAGATAGTTCTTTGAATAGTCAGCAATGTTCTTTGAATTACAAACCCAATGCTGAGCTTCATGATGGGAAAATTTAAGGGTGATAAACTAAAGGATAGAAATTTGGGGGCAACAGGGAGGTCCCCATAAAAAATATTAGTTAATCTGGAAATTCAGTTTCAGAAGTTTTTTATGGGAAGGGAGTACATAGTTTGAAATAATAAGGTAACTTACTTTTTTTATGTGTATTATACTTCAAAATAGTTTATTTAAAAATATTAAACCCTAGGGTGTAAATAACATATGATTAAAGAATAATAATTTATTTGGCCTTTGCCATCCTCCTGAAATATCTCCTCTTCAAATTTCTATGTGAGACCCAAAACCATAAAAATCCTAGAAGAAAATATAGGCAGTACACTCTTTGACATCAGTCTTATCAATGTCTTTTCAAATGCCACATCTACTCAGGCAAGGGAAACAAATGAAAAAATAAACAAATGGGACTACATCAGACTAAAAAAGCTTCTGCATGGCCAAGTAAACCATGAACAAAACAAAAATAAACAACCCACCAACTGGGAGAAAATATTTGCAAAACATATATTCAACAAGGAGTTAATTTCAAAAATATATAAAGACCTCATACAACTCAACAACAAAAAACCAAAAAACCAGATCAAAAAATGCACAAAAGATGTAAACAGACATTTTTACAAATAAGATATACAGATGGCTGACAGGCACGTGAAAAGATGTTCAATATCACTAGTTGTTAGGGAAATGCAAATCAAAACTTCAATGAGATATCACCTTACACCTGTTAGAATGGCTAAAATTAACAAGAAAAAAAATAACAAATGTTGAGGAGATTGTAGAGAAAAAGGAACCCTCATACACTGCTGGTGGGAATGCAAACTTGTGCAGCCACTATGGAAAACAGTATGGAGATTTCTCAAAAACTTAAAAATAGAATTACCATATGATCCAGGTATCCCACTACTGGATATTTATCCAAAGAGCATGAAATCAACAATTCAAAGAGATTTAAGCATCCCTATGTTCATCACAGCCTTATTCACAACAGCCAAGATGTGGCAGTAACCCAAGTTGTCCATCAATAGATAAATGAATAAAGAAGATGTGGTGTATATATATATACAATGGAATGCTATTCAGCCATAAAAATGACAAAATTGTGCCATTTGTAACAACATTGATGGACCTTGAGGGTGTAATGCTAAGCAAAGTAAGCCAGACAAAGACAAACACAGTATGATTTCACTCATATGTAGAAGATAAGCAAACAATGGATAAGGAGAATAGATTAGTGATTACCAGAGAGGAAGGAGGTTGGGAGAGGGCAGAAAGGATAAAGGGTCACACATATATGGTGACAGATAAAAACTAGACTATTGGTGGTGAATACGGCAGACTGTACAGAAAGTAATATATAATAGTGTACACCTGAAATTTACACAATGTTATAAGCCAATATGACCTCAATAAAATAATTTTTAAAAACTTCTAGAGCCAATGGTCCAACCATAAACACCCCCCCCAAACCCCAATTTTGTTACAAGTTTGACCAGGTCCCCTAGATTCTTTTGTTCACTAGATTTTGAAGGCATTGAGCATGGGAATGACCTAAGTGTTTAACACTGAGGATATTCCTGCCCTTCTGGGAAGAGGAGGTTTCTGAAGAACTGAGGAACAGTCCAAGGCTTGTCCATTAGAATAAAGAGATAGGTGACACCAACTAGTGGAAGGTGCTTTAACTTCATGCTAGCAGACATACTGCATAACTCTTTTCTTGTTTCCACTGTCAAAATTCACTAGCATATAGCTGTTCACATTTTCAGATGAGAGACCAATTCCATTCCAAGTCAGGTCTCTGCAAATTCTGTCATTTTAGATCCTCGTTTCTTTTTTCCAAAACAATTAAATGATCTGAACAGCACTGCCTCAGCTTCAATACTTGCTTTTCCCATTCTCCAGAAACAGTCTATATAAAAATTTTGCTCTTGCAAGAGTGTCCTAAATGGCTTCTCAATATTCAGTTTCCCTCCCTTTATGTGGCAGCCACATTGATTTTTTTAGGTGTAATGAAAATTTGTGATTTCTATGAGTAAAACCTTCCAATCATTATCTGTTACTCCTAGAATAAAATTTGAACTCCCTGCTAGGGTTTATAATCCTTCATTATTTAGTCTCTACTGTCCCTTTTCAGCTCCCTCCTTAGTCCCTGGACCAGCACCATCAACAACACCTGGGAACATATAAATGCAAACTTTCAATCCTCACCCAAGACTTTCTGAATCAAAACATCTGTGGCTGGAACCCAGCTGTCTGTAGTTTAATAAGCCAATCAGGTGATTCCATTGCATACTAAGTTTGAGAACCATTTGTCTAGATATACTGGCTTTTTTGTGTTTCTTCAAACAGACCATGTTCTTTTCAGCCTCTATACCATTGCAATCATTCTTCTCTCTGCCTAGAATTTTCTTCCCCATTCCTTCTCAACATTTCACCTAAATATCAGCACTTAATAACCCCTTTCCTGGGGCCAGCCCAGTGGCATAGTGATTAAGTTCACACACTCTGCTTTGGCAGCCCTGGGTTCACCAGTTCAGATCCTGGGTGTGGACCCATGCACCATTTATCAAGCCATGCTGTGGCAGGCATACCACGTATAAAGTAGAGGACGATGGTGAAAGATGTTAGCTCAGGGCCAATCTTCCTCAGCAAAAAGAGGAGAATTGGCAGTGGATGTTAGCTCAGGGATAATCTTACTAAAATAGATTAATTAATTAATTAATTAATGCCTTCCCTGACCACCCATTTAAATTCTCCTAATGTGCTCTCCATCAAGCTAGTCTCTGATCCTCTTTCACTATTACTACACTTGAGTGAATTCACACATTTTGAGTATTTTGAGGGAAAATCTTTGCACCAGGCTGCCTTGGAAATTCTGTTCCAAATTAAACTGCTTCATCAAGAAAGTGAGTTTTGCTCCTTTTCTGCTCCAGTCTGAAGTCTGAGTAAAATCTATTATGGTGCTCATTAAATATTGGAGGCAGAGATAAATTACAGCAGGATGTTTACATATAAGCCTGAAAGAATTAGGGTCAGAACTGGCACTCACACTAAGGTGATGCTTAGCAAGGGACTGAGAAGATGGGGGCAGTCACGTTGAGCCCACCTACTCTCTGACTCTCTCCACTCCGTGTCCTGAAGCTCCTGTACCCAGAAAAAGAGGAATGAGTCATGTAACCAGTGACAAGGAACAGCATAAGATCATAAAATGACCTTCAGTGTTCTGTTTTGCCTTGTTAGAAGTATTTTTTGTGTAGTATTTTGTAAAGCCCCTAACTAGAGAGGAAAAAGGCCACCATTGGCTGTCATCACTGTCCATTTCCTTAGATATAAAAACCAAACCAGATAGCATCTCTGGAATGATAAAAATGACTATATAATGTGCAAATTGTCTAACTATGGATGAGCATCTTTGTCCTTACCCTTTGGGGGATGAGCAGTTTGCATCACCTCTAGTGGTTTCTGATCAGTTGAGAGGTATTCTAAACAAATTGTCATGACACATCTTTAAAGTATGATAGTTTGTAAAAGATTCTCTTGACTCTTAAAGAGAGTGGCTTGCCTTCTTGTGTTCCAATTTGTTATATTGAGCAAAACAGAAGAAAGTGCATGGGAAATACCCATGACTCTGGGTCTTCCCTGCAGTGTGCTGTGCATGTTCATGGCATCGATTGCATTGGAAAAAAAGAAAATAATTTTATTTCTTACTAGATCTATGGCAGGGCTTCCTTCTTGGTCTCCAGCCTCATCTTCAATTCCCATACACAGCCACCTGACTGATATTTCCAAGAGGAAAATCTGATTTTATCACTTCCCTACCTAAAACCCTTAGAACACCTTCCTGCTACCACCTGAAAGCATTCAAACTCCTTGGTGTATCATGGCTCCACTATGACCCTCTGACCCTATTTCTCTGCAATTCTTACCTTTTACCCTAAATTCTTATCACTCTGAAAAGCTTCCCTTTGCCCAAATGGGTCATACACTCATGTCTGCAATTTTTCAAGACATACTCCCTCTGCCTAAACCTTTCTCTATTTTCTTCTCTTGATGCCTACCTGTAATTTTACACTTGGAACAGTTCTCACCTATTAGGTGATTCCTGACCTCCTCGGGTCTCAATACTAGCTGAGTTCTTAGCACACAAGAGACTCTCCATATTGGTTTGGTGGCAGAATTAATAAATGGATGAGCACACAAACCAATATTTTTCCATTGTTGCAGCTCATCAAATAGTTCCTTTGTGGCTATCACTCCAAAACTTTCAGCAACCCTTACCCTCAAGGAGGTAATACATGGAGAGGATAAAAGAAATAAGATGTTGACGGAAGAAAATTAGAAGAGCAGGCAAAAAGGCAGCATAAACTTTCTGCTCTTTAAATGCCGAGGATCTCCTCTCAACCCTCATTTTTAATGTTGGCCTCTCCCCGGTGCCAAAAATTTACCCTATTTTCTCCTGCTCTTGTATCTACCCACTCTCTCACCTGGGATCTTTACCTATAGAAGCATCTGCAACTGCTTTTCTGCAGCCTTTGCCTGAAATACCTACATGTATGTCCTTGACTTTCTGTCTCAATTATCTAAAGGCACAAACAGGAGGTAGCTGAGAGACTAAATGGGGAAATAACACACTTACAAGAAATTTCATAAAGGATTAATTGTCAAACAGTTACTTTTCTGGGATTATAAATGAGAACACTCATCATCTTCCGTGTACCCTACTGGAAGTCCCTCAACATTCATATTCTCAGTCCTTTAACTTGCATGTGAAACTGATTACTACTTTCCATCCATGAATGAGGAGACTGACTCTTTTGTGCTCTCTCCTCAAACACTTGAAGATCCACTTTCCAGGAGAGAGAATTAGCATGAAAGTGGATAAAGATGCTCATTCCTTTACTTCTGCTTACAGGATCCTCAGGCCCTGGAAAGGAGAGCCAAAGGATGGGCAGACACTGAACAGATGCCCCCTCTCTTCCTCCCCAGTGTGATTCTGAGAATTACCTGGTGTCTGACTCTCATCCTTTTGGGATCATATGTAAACATCCTGGTGGAATGTCTTTCTTCTTACAATTATTTAATGTACACCATAGAAAATAGTACTCAAAATTCTTTTCATGGATTGCTGATTGGAGGGATGGTTAAAAGAGAGTCAGCCTGTGAAGTGGAATGTGTTGTCAGCTTCAAATTTCTTCTCTCAAGAAAGAGATGTACAGTCCATGCAAACTTTCAAGGTTTAGAAAGTGATTGTTTTTGGTGAAAGTAAGTAAGTAATTATTTGGCCTGAGAAATTGTTTTATTCATAGAATGGTCAAATATTGCCCCCTCAAGCCAATAAAAAGATTGACAGAATGAAAAATAGTTAGTGAGAAAGTGGACTTGAAGGAGAGGAAACAGTGAGAATCAATCTTGTTCTGAAGGGCAAGGCTGGGAGTCTGGCTGCTGCAGGGTTTGTGCTTAGGTTTTGAGAATTCAAATCTACTGCAGTAATTACTTCTTTCATAAAGTCCCACCTGGATTTGCAGCAGTGGCTGAATTGTGATTCAAATGGGTCATGAAATTATGAATAATAACATTCACTTAGGAAGAAGTCTCCTACACATTAGAAACCTTTTACCTTAGGACCAGACGTTAGAAATTAGAAGTGGAGGATACAGCCATTTGTCACTGACACTTCCCCTCTTATCCATGCACAAAATAAATATGTCCTATTCTGTTTCTAGTGTATAGTGTCAATTTTGTTGAGCCATGCCAGGAAGTAGAGAAGAATTGAAATAGACTTGTAGTCACTGAAAAAGCCCTGGAAGCCATTCTGCAAGAAGGGTTTCTTTGGGACAGTCTAAGTGCTAGCTGTTGGGGATACAAATAACAATGGTATCGTCTTTGTCCTCAAGGAGGCCACCTTCCAGAGGTAGAGATTGATGCAAAAACTAGTCATTGTAATACAGTGAATTAAATGCTAAGATAAAAGCAGTCACAATCAGAAGAGAAGAGTACAGAGAGGAGTCCCACATCTAGCATGGAGTGGAGTCAGTGAGGGATTCTTGGAGCTGGATAAGGAGGTATTTAGGTGGATGATTGAGTAGAGGTTTTCCTGGCAGAGAAGAGAGGAAGGGAAAAAGGCTCATAAGCAAGAAGTATCATAGGAAAGAATGCTCTTAGCAATATGCTGAATCACAAAGTGAGAGATGGGAATGATTAAGAATGAGGTTGGAGAGCTGGGCAGGGACCACATCTTGGGAACCTTAAAATGGATAATGGATAAAGGATGGGGGCTATGATCAAATCACCATACCACAATTTTCCCTGGTGCATGGAGTGAAAGATGGATTTAAGGCAGACAAAACTAAGGGAAAATAGGATTTGTTGGGAATCCTCACATCATTAGAGTTGAAGGAACAAATCCACTTGTTTTAAGGAAGAGTAACAAAGGCCAGAAAAGTGAAGAAATGATTCCTATATCTTGCTAATGATTCCATATCCCGGCTTACCTGACACCCAGGAAGAATTTAGATCAACTATGGGGAAGGGACATGTGAGTTTCAACGTTCCACAGAATGTTCACAGATTGAGTGGGATATCAAAATGGGACTGGATGTTGGACTCTCCTGTGTCCTTCACTTTCCCTCTCTCACCCACCCTACCCCAGTCTTTATACACTACAGCCCTAGACACCAAGGGACACAGATCCTTCTCTCTTGAAGTTTTTTAAGAAGAACCATGGGTAAGGGTGCAGAAGGAGGGGGAAGAAAAGATCCTTTAGGAGAAACAGAGATGTTTCCAAGTAAACGACAGTGACAGAGAAGAATTCAGAAAGATTTCTCTAGGCTGAGTGGAGATGGAAGCTCTGGAGCTCTGGGGCCAGGTAACAGGAGAAAAGAACAAGAAAAGATAAAGGCTTCACTATGAAGAACATAAAGCTCTATCAGTATCTGGTAGCATCCATTTGTATGACTCAGACTGGTAAGTGTATCACTAGACTGTGTGATCCTGGGAGTGCTATGGTGTCAAAGAGTGGGCTGGGTTTAGCCTCTTATTCCCCTTCCCTATAATCTCCACCAACCGTCCACTACAAATATACAAGTGAGGTAAAATCTCATATGTAATGGCAACTTCAAACGGAGTCTAGCCATTCACCCTTGCAAGTAATTAGCCAGGAGAGCTCATCCTCCACAGACATAATTGGGTTTCCCATGCTCTGTGCTTAACAATAGTCAATGCCCTTTCCACTCAGCTGCCTCCTTTCCTATTTCCAACAACACTTACTGGACTATGCAGATTTGGCAATGTGGACCCACCAAAGGAACAAGGTCCTCTGAATCTTCCTCTTTCATGGAGTATGGGTGATTCAGAAAGAAGGTCTGTCTCCCAAAAGAGCAGAGATACAGAGCCAGACATGAGGCACAGGGTCTAGCTGATTTCTCATGGCAGGAAGGCATGAGTGTCTTGAACCTGCCACAAGGGACCTGTGGCGACTATAAGTTGATGTGTTAAAAGTGTTGTGGTCCTAGGGTCTGAATTCCCTGTGAAACTTGTTAGATAAGTTAATCAATGAATGTTTTATTCTCTGATCAGTTTGACTCCTCAAGAGCAGGTACCACACAGGAAGGGGTCTCTGACCTGCCAATAACTTATCACTGGGAGACTAATGGTAGGGCCAGCTGTGATTCCTGTCTCCTGGGTCTTTTTCCTCTGGGAAGAAAAATTACAGTCTTCCTTGGATCTCCTCTTAGGGACAAGTGTCAGCGTTTTCTGACTAGTAGTTTCCTCCTCAGGAAGATGGCTGAGTAACAAAGGGCCCCAGGATTCACTAGGGTACTGCTTCTCAAACTTTAGCCTTCACCAGGATGATCTTGAGGATTTGTTAAAACACAGATTTCTGGGTCCCACCCTCAAGTTTCTAGTTTCTATCTCAGTAGATCTGGGTTTGGATATGTTTCTTTGGATTTTTTATAAATTCCAAATTTTTCTGTTCCCCATGACAATACTTCGAGAACCGTTACTTTAGGGCACTGTTTCACCATTTTTGCTTTATCAAAACTATCAACTGAGGCTTTTGTTAATATATAGCTTCCCACATTATCTCAGACTTATGTAATCAGAATCTCCAGGGGAAGAACCTGAGAATGTACTTTTAAAAGAAAATTACAACAGTTTTACTATATTCTATTTTTATTGATTTTTTTATTTTGGAGATATATAGATATATATATATAGCAAAATTTACCATTTTAACTATTTTTTAAATATATTGTTCTGTGGCATTAAGTACATTCACAATGCTGTGCAACCATAACCACTATCCATTTCCAGAACTTTTTGATCATTTAAAACAGAAACTCTTGTCCCCATTAAACACTAACTCCCCATTTTCCCACCCTCAGCCCCTGGAAATCTGTATTTATTTTCTGTCTCTATGAATTTGCCTATTCTAGGTACTTAATCTAAGTGGAATCATGTAATACTTATCCTTTTGTGTCTGGTTTATCTCACGTTGCATAACTCTTTCAAGGTATAACCATGTTGCAAGATGTATCAGAATTACAGTAATTTATAAGTCTGAACAATATTCCATTGTATGGCTATACCACAAGTAAAGAGGTTGAAATAATAATCAAAAACCTCCAAAAAACCAAAGCCCAAGACCAGATGACTTCTCTGGAGAATCCTGCCTAACATTCCTCAAAGATTTAATTCCTGTCTATCTCAAACTATTCCAAAATATTGAAGAAGATGGAATGCTTCCTAACTCATTCTCCGAGGCTAACATCACTCTGATCCCAAAACCAGACAGCAACAGCACACAGATGGAAAATTACAAGCCAATATCACTGATGAACATAGATGCAAAAATCTTTAACAAAACATTGACAAGCCAAACATAGCCGTACATTAAAAGGATCATACACCATGATCAAGTGGGATTTTAACAGGGGTACAGGGATAGTTCAACATCCACAAATCAATCAATGAGATACACCACATTAACAAAATGAGGAGTAAAAGTCACATGGTCATCTCAATAGATGCAGAGAAAACATTTGACAAGATCCAACATCTATTTATGATAAAAAAAAAAACCTCTCAATAAAATGGGTATGGAAGGAAAGTATCTCAACATAATAAAAACCATACATGACAAACCTACAGCCAACATCATATTCAACAGTGAACAACTGAAAGCCATACATCTGGGAATAGGAACAAGACAAGGGTGCCCACTCGTGCCATTCCTATTTGGCATAGTGCTGGAGTTTTGCACCAGAAGAGTTAGGCAAGAAAAAGAAACAAAAGGTATCAAAATTCAAAAGGAAGAAGTGAAACTCTTGCTGTTTGCAGATTACATGATTCTATATATAGAAAACCCTAAAGAATCCATCAGAAAAGTATTAGAAATAATCAATAACTACAGCAAAGTTGCAGGATACAAAATAAATATACAAAGATCAGTTGCAAATTTATATTCTAGTAACAAACTAGGAGAATGAGAACTTAGGAGCACAATTCCATTTACAATCACACCAAAAAGAATAAAATATCTAGGAACAAACTTAACCAAGAAGGTGAAAGACCTATACATTGAAAACTATGAGACATTATTGAAAGCAATCGAAGATGACATAAAGAAATAAAAACATATCCCATACACATGGATTGGAAGAATAAACAGTTAAAATGTCTATATTACTTAAATCAATCTGAAGATTCAATGCAATACCAATCAGAATCCTAATGACCTTCTTCATGGAAATGGAACACAGAATCCTAAAATTTATATGGAATAAGAAAAGACCCCTGAATAGCAAAAGCAATCCCTAGAAAAAAGAACAAAGCTGGAAGCACCAAAATCTCTGACTTCGAAAAGCACTACAAAGATATAGTAATCAAAACAGCACAGTACTGGCACAATAACAGACACATAGATCAATGGAACATAATTGAAAGCACAGAAATAAACCATACATCTACGCACAGCTAATCTTTCACAAAGGAGCCAAGAACATACAATGGAGAAAGGAAAGTCTCTTCAATAAATGGTGGTGGGAAAACTGAATAGCTACATGCAAAAGAGTGAAAGTAGACTGTTACCTTATGCCTCACACAAAAATTAACTCAAAATGTGTTAAGGACTTGAACGTAAGACCTGAAACCCAAAACTCCTTGAAGAAAATATAGGCAGTACACTCCTTGACATCAGTCTTAGAAGAACCTTTTCAAATATCATGTCTACTCAGGCATGGGAAACAAAACAAAAAATAAACAAATGGGACTCTATCAGACTAAAGAGCTTCTGCAAGTCAAAGTAAACCATGAATAAAAGAAAAAGACAAATGGCCAAGTGGGAGAAAATATTTGCAAATCATCTCCTACAAGGGGTTAATCTCCAAAATATATAAAGAACATAACAACAACAAAACAAACAACTTGATCAAAAAATGGGCAGAGGATATGAACATTTTCCCAAATCAGTTATACAGATGGCCAACAGGTACATGAAAAGATGTTCAACAGCACTAATTGTTAAGGAAATGCAAATCAAACTACAATAAGATTTCACCCTACTTCTGTTAGAATGGCTATAATTAAAAATACGAAAATAAATAAATGTTGGAGAGGATGTGGAGAAAAGGGAACCCTCATACACTGCTGGTAGGAATGCAAATTGGTGCAGCCGCTATGGAAAACAGTATGGAGATTTCTCAAAACATTAAAAATAGAAATACCACACGATGCAACTATTCCACTACTGGGCATTTATCCAGGGAACTGGAAATCAACAATTCAAAGAGATTTATGCACCCCTATGTCATCCAGAATTATTCATAAGAGCCAAGACAAGGAAGCAACCTAAGTGATCATCAACTGATGAATGGATGAAAAAGATGTGGTATATATACAACGTAACACTACTCAATCATAACAAAAGAAAAAATCGTCCCATTTGCAACAAAATGGATGGAACTTGAGGGTATTATGTTAAGTGAAATAAGCCAGACAGAGAAAAACAAACACCACAATTTCACTCATATGTCAAAGATAAACAAACACATGGACAAGGAGAACAGATTAGTGGTTACCAGAGGGGAAGGGGGCTGGGGGTAAGGCAAAGGGGTAAAGGAGCACATATATATGGTGATGGATAAAAATTAGCCTATTGGTGGTGAGCACAAGGCAGTCTATTCAAAAGCTGATAAATAATAATGTACACCTGATTATTTCACAATGTAATAAACCATTATGACCTCAGTAAAATATTTTTTAAAAATAAAATAAAATAAAAATAACAGCACACCAAATGATCAGAAAGACTGGAGACCCTGTCCTAGGACATTGAGCAACAAATCTCGGAAAGTCCCAATGACTCCTATGCTACACTTTGGTGCCCCTCAGGAGGAAACAGAAGAGGCAAAGAGTCCAAATGTCAGATTAGTGAATCTGAAAGATTTTTATAGGCACTTTCCACCTAGGTGTCACAAATTAATTAATTAGTCAAATCTTTACTGAATGATTTAGGCCAAGGACTGTGTAAGATACCAGCATTAAATGATAAACAAGACACCAGATGGAATTCTACCATAAAATGAAGATCAATGGCTAATGCCTTGAGAGAGAGGACAGATATGTTTTCCAAAGAACAATTTGGGTAGAAATGGTACCATCCCTTGTAGGTGTCAGATAGACTTTTTTTTCTTTACTAAATCACTTTAAAATTCTAAAAGTGAGCAAAAAATATGCTTATAGTAGGCTTTTAAATGATAGAGGATGCAGTACAGAGGGAGAAATAAAGTATAGGAAAATGTCACAGGGATCCAAGACATCCAGGCATGTTCAAATACTTCTCTTAAAGACCAGGACATGTGTTATCTTCAAATTACAAACCACCAAGGTAAGTGCAGATATCACAGTGTCACAGAAACAAAGGCATGGGTTTACTGAAAGGGCAATTATACACCATTGGTAACAGAGACAAAGCCAGGCTATATAATCCAGTTGCAGACCATCAATCTGTAAATTTCCAATGAATTATGGAAACATGCCAGTATAGGGGATTCTGGTGAGGTTTCTGCACTTTAAACGGCACATTATAAATCATTATATAGCTATATTTCATTTTCATCTTGAACGAGAGTTAGTATCTTGATTCCAACTGACACTGGAAATAAACATTGAGCTACTAAAGACCACTTGCAAGTTAATCCTATCCTTACAGGCACATTAATAGGGAAATAACTGAATAAGCATGGCAATCATACTTTGGAATCCTATGCAGCACATGTATGAAAAACCCAGCAAAACAATATAAGCTATAAGATGTCGTCTAGTTAAAAAACACAATACAAAGTTACACATTTTCTGTGGTTACATATTTAAATATGTTAAAGGATAGAAAATATTTTCCAGCTACATGAATGATGGCCACCATGAACATCCCGGCCTCCAGCAGGAAGAAGCTTTGGAAAGTATAATTGGTGCCAAGAGGGGGCTAGGATGGACAAAACATGTGACAGATGGACTATTTGTTTCCTGTCTCTCCCCAAGAGTTTGATCTCTTAGGATTGGGCAGAGAGAAGAGGGAACTGGATATCTTGAGTTGTGGAGATTGTATCTTGCTCTGATGTGATGCCCTACAAATGGAAAGACATTCAGCTGGGGTAATTGATGCCTGTTGGGCTAGAACGAATTCAAGCTTTAGGGACAACTTCAGGGACACTTGCAGGGAAATAGTGCAGGTTCAGGTGAACCACAAGTGGGACTATAATTTCCAGAAACATGGAATGCTTCTGCTTCAAAGAAAAAAAGATAAGGACAGTGGAATCTGGTGACTGCCCTTTAGAACAGATGAAAGGTTTACCATCTTCTCCCTTTCCCTCTGTCTCCTTCTATGTCCTACCAATTTAAGAGCTATTCAAGGACACAGTGATTTTTCATGCAGTTCCCTCAGTAAAACCACACAGATTCAAATTGTGGCAATTTTAAATCATGGCTCCCAAATTCTTTGATATTCTTCTCAAATGTCATATCCCCTGTCATGGAATCCTACCTGGGATGCTAAGTTTGAATAATAGTTGAAACTACTTACTACTGCTGTAAAATTTGGGTAAGTTATCCAGCCTCTCAGAACATGAGTTTCTTTGTTGTGAAATGAAACCAACAATAATTATAGTTTTCAGAATTTTTTTAAAAACTGAGAAGGAAATAAGCTAATTTCTCAGTTATTTATTCCTACATGACAAAACAAGCCAAAATCTAATGGCCTAACAAGAGCCATTTTACTCTTATTATGATCTCAGAAATTCTTCTGCTCTACGTTACATGATGCTATTCAGCTAGCAGTTTGGCTGGTTGAGAAGACTAAGTTGGTGGCACTCATATGGGGTGCCTTAGCAGGGAATACTGGAAAGTTGGCCTCAGCTGAGACTGGTACCAGAGCACCTACATATGGTCTCTCCAGCATGCCAGTCTCAGAGTAGTCAGAACTCTTATATGGTGACTTAGTGCTGCCAGAGTAAATATTCAAGGACCCCAAGTATTTTACAACTTAATCTTGTAGATGAGGCAGCATCACTTTTGCTGAACTCTCTTGATCCAGTCACTGGCCATTCCAGATTAAAGAAGAGAAGAAATAGACATCACCTCTCTGTGGAAAAGAATTTGTAGACACCTTTAATTTGTTACAGGTAATGAATGTAAGCTTAGTATTGAATCTAGCACATGGCAAATAACTAATAAATGTTGACTCCATCAGTATTATAATAGCCTTAATCATGATATGTGAAGAAATAAAAACATATAAACAGAAGTAATGTGCATAAAAAACACACTCAGCATAGAGCTAAATTAATATTTAAAAATAATATGTTTATATCATTATTATTATCATAATTATGATCCTAATCATTATTTATGAATGCTCATTTCATAGGATACCTAGAGATGCTTCAAGTCTAAGCTTGGTACACATTGGTGTAGATGCAGGAAAGTTGATAAAAGACAGAAGTTTATAGATAGGAGAGAGGATAGGAATACTTAAAGAAATTACATAAGAAAAACTTGATTTTTCAAATGTATAAAAATATACTTGCAGATGCCCAAGGAATATTGGGCAAGAAGTGAAGATATTGAAAGATAAGCTAGGTATTACCATTGCCACCTACCTAGAGGGTCCATTTAAGTCCCAAATTCATCAAGAGCAAGAGCCCACTCTCCTGAGGAACATTTCCAGTGTCTCCACACAGAACTTTAAAATGTTTCTCCAGGATTCCCAGGAAAGTGTTCACACTTTCTCCCAGTTATTCAAACACACCTTAATCGAGGTGCTACTGTGAAGGGATTTTGCAGATGAAATTAAGGTCCAAATTCCATTGACCTTAAAATAGGAGATTATCTGGATGCTCTTAATCTAATCATTTGAGGCCCCCAAAAACAGAGTTTTCTCCAGCTGATCAAAGAAGAAGTAGAAGATTTCAAGCATGAAAAGGATTTGATATCCCATTGTTTTCTTGAAGAAGGAAGTTGTCACGTATTGAGGAATGCAGAGAATCTCTAGGAAGTGAGAACGTCCCTGGGTTGACAGCTACTAAGCAATAGGGACTGTGGCAGACAGAATAATAGAGTCCAAAGACGCCCATTCCAGAATTGCTGGAACCCATATATATATACATCTTACATGGCAAAAGAGACTTTGCAGATGTGACTAAATGAGTGACCTTGAGATAGGGAGATTATCTTGGATTATCCAGTAGGCCCAATCCAAATTTAATCATGTTGATAATTGTAAGAGAACATCAGGAAGATGAGTGAGAAAAGAAGATGTGAAAATGGAAGCATATGAGAGAGAGACTGAGCTAACCAGCGCCTCTTAATTCCATCTTTAGGTGGACAAACATCACCCCCTGTTGAGTCTTTCCAAAGATAGTGATTTACTCCATCAAATAGTAGCCTCTTTCCATTTTAAATGTGTGTAGTCATTCAAACTTTCTGTAATTTAGCATAAATCTCTCTCTTTTTATATCCTACTCACTGGTTAAAATTCCTTTCTTCAATCTGTGAATATAAACAAATTTCTTCCTTGATAAGACTTTCGCCAAATAATTGAAGACCTTTTCTTTGGTAATCTCCATACTCCCTTGATGCTAATAAATCTGTAACAGTCATGAAGACATGGATTTTCAACCCAAACAACCTCAAATCTGTGACCTGATGCTTCTTACTGATGTCACAGCTAACTCTCATGTGCCTTAATTTTCTTTCTATGAATATGGTTACTGCTATCACATTCTTCATGAGATTTAGAAATGCCTTTGTGCACAGTTGGATTTCAATAAGTGATAACAATTATTATCATTAACATGTTCCTTCAATGACAAGTATTTTTGATATATAACTCTTCCAAAGTACATATAGAGACGTGATTTATAAAATGAGATCTTCCTTGAATTGAAATTGCTCCACCAACTTACTATCTCTGTGACCTTAAGGAAGTTATTTACCATCTCTTTGCTGAAAACACATCACCTCTACAATGGAAGTAGTAAATATTCCCTGCATTGTAAGACTGATGAATGAAATTACAAAGGACACCTCAGAAATACAAAAGATTATAAGAAAATACTACAAAAAGCTTTATGCAAACAAATGGAATAGTCTAGAAGAAATGGGTAAATTCTTAGACTCATACAACCTTCGAAAACCGAATCAGGAAGAAATAGAGAATTTGAATATAACAATCATTAGTAAGGAGCTCAAAACAGTAAAAAAAACCCTCCCCGAAAATCAAAGTCCAGGACCAGATGGCTTCCCTGGTGAATTCTGCCAAACAGTCAAAGAAGATTTAATACCTATCCTTCTCAAACTATTCCAAAAAATTGAAGAAGATGGAAAGCTTCTTAACTCCTTCTACAAAGCCAACATTACCCTAATAACAAAACCAGACAAGGGCAACATGAAAAAAGGAAACTTACAGGCCAATATCACTGATGAATATTGATGCAAAAATCCTCAACAAAATACTAGCAAATTGAATACAACAATACATTAAAAAGATCATACACCATGATCACGGAGATTTATTTCACGGATGCAGGGATGATTCAACATCTTCAAATCAATCAATGTGATACACCACATTAAAAAAATGAGGAAAAGAGAATCACATGATCATCTCAATAGATGCAGAGGAAGCATTTGACATGATCCAACATTCATTTATGATAAAAACTCTGAATAAATGGGTATAGAAGGAAAGTGCCTCAACACAATAAAGGCTGTACATGACAAACCCACAGCTAATATCATTCTCAATGGAGAAAAACTGAAAGCTACCCTCTAAGAACAGGAATTAGACAATGTTGCCCACTTTCACTACTCTTATTTAACATAGCATTGGAAGTCCTAGTCAGAGCAATCATGCAACAAAAAGAAATTAAAGAGATCCAAATTGGAAAGAAAGAGTGAAATTGTCACAATTTGCAGATGACATGATTTTATATATAGAAAACGGTAAAGAATCCAGCAAAAAACTTCTATAAATAATAAATGAAAATGGTAAATTTGCAGGATATAAATCAACATATAAAAATTAGTTGCATTTCTATACACTAACAAGGGAGTAGCAGAAAGATAAATTAAAAATACAATCCCATTTACAATTAAAACAAAAAGAATAAAATACCTAGGGATACTTAACCAAAGAGGTGAAAGATCTGTACACTGAAAACCATAAAACGTTGAAAGAAATTGAGGAAGATATGAAGAAATGGAAAGATACCTTGTGCTCTTGTATTGGAAGAATTAACATAGTTAAAATGTCCATACTTCCTAAATCAATCTACAGATTCAATGCAATCCCTATCATAGTACCAACAAAATTTTTCATGGAAATAGAACAAAGAATCCTAAAACTCACATGGAACAACAAAAGACCCCGAATAGCCAATGGAAACCTGAGAAAAAAGAACAAAGCTGGAGGTATTACATTCCCTGATTTCAATATATACTACAAAGCTATAGTAACACAAACATCATGGCACTGGCACAAAAACAGACATATAGATCAATGGAGCAGAATCAAGAGCCCAGAAATAACCCCACACATCTATGGACAGCTAATTTTCAACAAAGGAGCCAAGAACATACAGCGGAAAAAGGAAAGTCTCTTCAATAAATGGTGGTGGGAGAACTGGACAGCCACATGCACAAGAACGAAAGTAGACCATTATCTTGCACCATACACAAGAATTAACTCAAAGTGGATTAAAGACTAGAATGTAAGACCTGAAACCATAAAAATTCTAGAAGAAAACATAAGCAGTACGATCTTCTATTTTGATCTTAGCAGCATATTTTCAAGTACCATGTCTGACCAGAAAAAAGAAACAATAGAAAAAAATTTTTAAATGGGACTACATTAAACTAAAAATATTCTGCACAACAAAGGAAACCATCAACAAAATGAAAAGACAACCTAACAATTGGGAGAAGATATTTGCAAACCACATATCTTCTAAGGGGTTAATCTCCAAAATACATAAATAACACACATATCAACAGCAAAAACACTAACAACCCAATTTAAAAATGGGCAAAAGATCTGCACAGACTTTTCTCCAAAGAATATATACAGATGGCCAACAGGTACATGAAAAGATGTTCAACACCTCTAATTATCAGAGAAATGCAAATCAAAACTCACTCCCATCAGAATGGCTAAAATTAACAAGACAGGAAATAACAAGTGTTGGAGAGGATGTGGAGAAAAGGAACTCTCATACACTGCTGTGGGAGTGCAAGCTGGTGCAGCCACTGTGGAAAACAGTATGGAAATTCCTCAAAGTTAAGAATAGAACTACCATACGATCCAGCTATTCCATTGTTGGGTATTTATCGAAAGAACATGTAAACACGAATGCATAAAGTGGCATGCACTCCTGTGCTCATTGCAACATGATTCACAATAGCCAAGACTTGGAAGCAATCTAGGTGCCCATCAAGGGACAAATGGATAAAGAAGATGTGGCATATATACACGATGGAATACTACTCAGCCACAAAAAATGATGAAATCTTGCCATTTGTAACAGCATGGGTGGAGCTTGAGGAACTATGCTAAGTGAAATAAGGAAGAGGGAGAAAGTCAAATACTGTATGATCTCACAACAACAAACAGTCACATAGAGACAAAGGTTGGATTGGTAGTTACCAGAGGAGAAGGGGGTGGGGGCGGTGAAAGGGGTGATTTGGCACATGTGTATGGTGATGGATTGTAATTAGTCTTTGGGTGGTGAAAATGATGTAGTCTACACAGAAATCGAAATATAGTGATGTACAACTGAAATGTATATAATGTTACAAACCAATTTTACATCAATTTTTTAAAAAAATTTAAAGCAATAAAGTTAAATCAAATACATTTATATCTATTTTAAGAGAATAATCCATCATGAATAAGTAATACTTATTCTAGGAATGGGAAGCTGGTTTAATACCATGATGTTTGTTAAAATAATTCATCACAAAAGTAGGTCAATGAAGAGAAATCATAACCATAATTGCAGTAGAAAATGCATTTGAGAAAATGTAGCAGCCATTATTGTGGTTAGCAGCTCTGGCAGACCCTCTTGCTAAATGAGGAAACTAAGGATAATTTCTTAACCCAATAAAGAATGGTTGTTTTTTTTAACACTGCAGCCAACAGGATATTACACATCAAAACACTGAATTACTTGTGTTAAATTTGTGAACAAACCAAGACAATCTACTCCAACTTCAATCAGTTGATATTCTCCTGAACATTTAAAGAGATCGGTAAGATAAGAAAAGGAAATTAGGCTGATTGTTGAACGTCAGAAATAACTACATTATTTGTAGACTATATTGTGAACACAAAAGTGAAACAACAAGCAATACAGAATTATTACATGCTAACAGTGAGGCAACTCCGCTGCAAAAATAGTTACAGCATATAATAGAAAAATCCTATCACATGAGGAGTAAAATAGACAATGCCTTGTGCATAATAGATCTCCAGTGAGTAGGTAGTCAATAAAGGTTTGGACATAAGGGATCCAACAGGAGACTACAATTGTGGGACAGAGTAGACAAGAGGCAAAGACTCTCCAGAAAATAACTCTTAACTGGAGACAGGCTCTAGATTCTTGAAAGACTGAGAAGGAAACAAAAGAAGAGTTGGAAAAGACTGGGTTCAGTGGAAACTAAAGCACCTCCAAAGTACAGAGACTTAACCTCTGTAGACTAAATAAATATAGGACTCTCCCACTGTCATTACTCTAGAGGTAAAGCTCAGTACCCAGTGCCTCTCCTCTTTGCCTTCTTAGTCCACCAGCCCTCACTAGGACACATTGACCCTTTCTGATGATTATACTGAATCTTTCTGTTCTCTGTGGTCTGTCCCTGAGAAGCCCAATTAGGTTTTCATTTGGCTGGGATCAGAGAATTATAGGTAAAGAGTAACAACAACATGTTTAAAGTTTCCAGTGTCTCAAAGATTGAGTTCTCAGAGCTTCTTGTTATATGAATTGTTCTATTGACTCTCTTCTCTCCAAACAATTTAGTTCCCTTGGGGCACAAAGGTCAGAGAGTGGAAAATTTTCAGCCAATGTTGTATCTGTGAAAGCAGCAAGGATTGGAAATTAGTTTATTTCCTTCAAGGAGAAACTCTTCTTTCTTTGATTTGACATAAAAATAAAGTATCCCCTAAGGAATGTTTAATTTCTACAGGAGTCAAATCCAGGAGCCAACTTTCTGTGATATTCTTACCTTGAAGAATCTCTGGAGATTTTATAGATCACTTGGTGGCCACAACGTCATGGAGTCATAGAGATCCTTTCTGAAGAAAAGCAGAGTGGTTTATAGCTATGGTTCTGTTGAAAGAACTAACCAAATGAGGAGTGAAAATATTCCTTGATATTTGCTGGTGAAAATAATGCATGGTGAACATAGAAGCTTGTCTTGATATTAAGGAAGGCTCTATTTATAACTTCTAAATAGAGGGGCAGAAAAATTCCAGGTTGAGTGGGTTGAAGAGTGAGTATTGAGTCAACATAGGTGAGAAATATAAATCATACATAATGTTTGTCAGAGAAAGGGAGGACAGAAGTAAAACATAGCGTAAAGGGAGTATCAACAATGGAAGAGTTAAAAAAATAATGGAAGATATAGAAAGACATTTAATTTCAAAGAGAATGATCATATTTCATGCAGGCATTTGAATACATGGGAAGTGATGACTACATAGTTCACAGGATGCAGTAAACACTGGAAATCAATGACAATCGTAACGCACTGTAACGCCAATTTAGAGAATACATGGGTCCGGAAGTCAAGGGCTGGAAGTAGAAGAAGCCCTGTCTAACATCGCTCCCAGTGAGCCACTTGGGGAATTTGTCCTTCCGGTCTCCACACCTCTGGCTCTGTAGGTTTAGAGGTCTTGACACCCAGGGGGATAACACTTTCAGAGACATGGCAAAAGTCCCATTAAACTTTAATCTGTGGTCCTGCCAAGCACTTCAGTTCCCTCATGCCAAGAAGAAGAATCATTTTCCTGGCAGGTGTAATTGACCAGGTCATCAATGTCATTGTGTGATCATGGCAGTGAGCATGCACTGGTACTCTGCTGTGCTCAGTCAGTAGCTGGGAACAGCCCAGGAGCAACCTCATGCAAACACAGTGGGGGATGCAGATGGCTGTTGGTCATTTATGCTCCCACAGCAAGAGATCTGAGTGCTGTGACCTTGAGTGAGGCAGCCTCCTTTAGTTGAGGGCATTTCTCAAGGAGGACTGAATGCTGAAGGCTGTCAAATGTCTCTACTTTCTGCACGTGGACAGGGAAGAACAAGCCCTGAATTGTGAAGGAGGATCTGGGCAACACAATACAGCATTCACTAGAGTCCATATCTTGGGACATTTGGGTCAACTTTTTTTTAAAGTGAGGTATAATTGACATATAACATTTTATTAGTACTGAGTGTATGACATAATGATTTGATATTTTTGTATACTGGGAAATGATCATCACAATAAAATTATTTAATCCATCTCCACATTAGTTACAAGTTATTTTTCTGGTGATAAAAATCTTTAAGATCTACTCTCTTAGCAACATTCAAATATACAATACAGTATTGTTAACTATAGCCATCTGCCTTATATTTCATCACCAGTACTTATTTATTTTATAACAGAAAGTTGGTACCTTTTGACCACCTTCACCCATTCCTAGCCACTTCTGGAAACCACAAATCTGTTCTCTGAATCTATGAGTTAACAAACAAGAAAACATTCTTGTTTCTTTGTTTTTAAGACTGTCTTGATCAGTACATTAAAGAAAAATAAAACAGACCAATACTGATCATCCCAGGAATTTAAACATGCAACTTTAGGTTATCTATTTATGTTCATTTAATGCATAAATACATCAAAAAAATCTGGCAAGTTCAATAGGAATCAAAATGTATTTGTTAATTTTCAACAGACATTTCTGCAAATGATCGTGTGTACTTTTGTGTAGGGGATGCAGGCTCTCAAAGTAGGAAAATAAGGATATATTTTTCAAATGATAAATAGTGTGGATTTTTCAATGAGAGATATTTCTTTTGAATATGGAAGAATTCAGAAATGACAGTTAATGAACATACAAGGATTGCAGCTTTGAACCATAATTATTTAATATTATTCTAATAATTCAAAGAAATGCATAAGTTGGAAAATGAAAGGGGATACAAGCATTGTAAAGTCAAAAACAAATGTATCATTATTAGTAGATAAGATATTGGAGGTGGAGAGCCCTCAGATCCCTGGAGATGCAGCCTTGTGTGGGTCCTTCCTCATCCATTTCAACAAATCCCATAGGGCAGTTGTTTTCAAATTTTAGCTATGCATAAGATGTATCTGGATGGCTTATTAGACATAAGTGGCTGGGCCTGTCTCTGGAATTTTTGATTTAGTAGAACTTGGATGAAGGACAAGAATTTCCATGTCTAACAGGCTCCCAAGTGATGCTGGGGCTGCTAGTCTGGAGACACTTTGAGAGACACTAGTTTGTGTTCCTAGTACTCTGGTCTAATAAATGTTTTTTCTCCACTCTTTACATCTCCCCTCCCTGACGCCATCTCTAACCTCTACTAGGATACTCAGGTTCTTTCACATATTCAGATGGCATAATGGAAACCCATGGGGGCCTTGGCTCTTTCTCCTACAATGACTCAGGGAAATCAATTGTGATGGAGGTAGAAAGACTACAGATGAGATGGATGAAGAGAGATTGAGCAAAGTGGAAATGGAAGTAGAAAGTATACCAAATTCTCCAAAAGTTTGGAGCAATACCCAAATGGGAGTATAGATCTATGAATGATTTCATTTTCAATGAATGAAACAGGAATGTGGAACATATCCATGACATTGGAAATTATAACATTGCATGCAGACATTGGAATATATAAGACAAAGAAAGGATAAGTGATAGTGTAAGCTCTTCCAAGATTTAGGAAGGGAGGGGATTCAAAGTTCAGCTGGAGGATTTTAAGAGGCAATCATTAATTAAAAAACTTATAGAAATAATGATTTAATTACAATGGCAGCTAATATTGTGATGGATACATGAGAGTGTATATCTAGTATGGGCCTATAACTGAAACTGAAGGATCATGGATAGGATTCAGCCCAGCATCAGCTTGTCTTTCTAACTCCAACTTTCTCAACAGAAACTTTTCCCTCTTTCTGCATAATTATTTGATTTATATTGCCACCTACGTAGCCTGATGGTCATAAGACCAACACATTTGGCCTCTGAGACAATAGCATCGATGGGGTGTTCTTTTTGCTCATCACCTCAGCCTTTCCAAGATTCAACTGATGTTTTATCCCCCCTAAAATATTTCTCTTCTTTTTATTTCCATACCATGAAAGCTAACACCATCAACTCTGGCACCATGGAATTATTCTACTCCAGTGGTTCTCAATCAGTCTGAATTTGGCCCCAGCAGTACAACTGGCAATGTCTGGATACATTTCTGGTTATCACAACTAAGTCCTGGCATCTAGTATATAGATTACAACGTTCTCAAAAATCTTACCATACACAGGAAAGCTCCTCATGAAAAATAATTATATAGACCAAAATGTCAGTAAAGTTTGGGTTAGAAACCCTAGTAAAGACTGTTGAGAACGAATGTTAAAACTTTTATCTAAAAAAATCCCAACCACTCTTGATTAATTTACAATGATAGTGAAAATATTATCTGAAAGAAATCTCAAAACCCACTCCATTATTTTATGCTACCTCATCTTTTTCATTGCGGTTAAATTTATATAACATACAATGTACTGTTTAGTCTATTTTTAAGTGTACAATTTTGTACCCTTGTCATTAAACACATTCACATTGTTGAGCAACCATTGCCACCATCATCTCTAGAACGTTTCATTTTCCTAAACTGAAACTCTGTCCTCATTAAATACTAACTCCCCATTCCTCTTCTCCAAGTCCCTGGCACCCATCTTTCTATGTTCTGTCTCTATGAATGTGACTCCTCTAGTCATCTCACATAAGTATAATCATGTAATATTTATCCATTTGGAATATATCAACTTTGACATTTCAAAACCTGAACTTATGAAGTTTCTTTTCCTTGCCAAATTTGCTCCACCACAATCCTCCCTCTCTCAATGAATGCAATTCCATTCTTTCAGTTGTTCAGGCTCCAATCCCTGGAGTCATTCTTGTCACTTCTCTTTCTCTCATTCCATATTTTGCCTGGCAACCTGTCCTCTTGGCTCCACCTTCAAAATATAGCCCAAGTGAGCACTTCTGAATTCTTTTCCTACTATCTCTCCCAGGTCCTAGCTACCTATAGCTCACCCAGCTTGCTGCAGTCAGTTCCAAGAAGCCTTCCTCACGCTGTACAATTCATTCTCAACCCAGCAGTGAGAATGATTTTTAAAAATTCTAATCTTGTCATGTGTCTGCTCAAAACCCAGGAAGGACTCTCCACTTCACTCGGAGAAAATGAAAGAAAAAGTCCTTTGTGGTTTCTTTGAGGAAGATTAGCCCTGAGCTAACTACTGTCAGTCCTCCTCTTTTTGCTGAGGAAGCCTGGCCCTGAGCTAACATCGTGCCCATCTTCCTCTACTTTATATGTGGGACACCTACCACAGCATGGGGTGCCAAGTGGTGCCACGTCCACACCTGGGATCTGAACCGGCAAACCCTGGGCCACCAAGAAGCGGAATGTGCGAACTTAACCGCTGTGCCACCGTGCCGCCCCGAAAAAGTCCTTTAATGACGGAGAAAGCCTCACTGATCAGCCTCTGATACCTGTCTTCCTCTTCTACTATGCTCCCCTTCATTCTCTCTACAGAAGCCACATTCTCCCCAGGCCAATCTAACCTCAGGATGTTTGTAATAACCTTACACTCTGCCTAGGGCAGTCTTTCCCCAGATATGCACTCACTTAGGTCATTCACTGTCTTAATAGATGTACTTTCTCAATGTTGTTTATTAAGATCATCCTTTATAACATGATACATAAACTTCCCACACTCCTTATCCTCTTTATCCTGTGGAGTTGAGCCTAATATAGTGACTGACACATAGTAAACACTCAGTAAAAATAAGTTTGATAAATTGAATAAACAAATGTAGTTCTGAAGGAGCTGCCAATAACATTGTCTCCAAATCACATCTGATTGGTCCAAGGTAGGAAGAGAGAATGATTGTGTCAATTAGAATTCTTTTCTGAGCTTTTTCATGTTTTCAGACATGAGGAGCTAAAATAAATCCAGTTCCTCTTTAGTGGTGGAGCTACTAGGTGTGAGTTGTGAGAGCTGCTGGTTTATAAGTCTCTTTCCATGTGGAGGCAGCCAGTCAGAGAAAACAAAGCTGATAATCTGAATGGAAGTCTTCACAGCATTTGAGTCCCTGTATCTGGTGTCCAGCTGAGCTTCTACTCAGATGAATGAGGAAATTCTATTCTATTACTTGCTACCAAAACCAATCTGTCTTGTGCATGCTTATATTTATGAGAGCCAGGAACATGAGAAGATCCTGCCCAATGAAAATCAACAAGCAGTGCCATAACAGACCCTCTACCTTCTCAGCTCAAGGCCTTATCAATCAATTATTGGTAACTGGTAACTCACATATATCTCTTAGAGTAGATTTAATGATAGCCTCCCAAAGATATTTGAACCTGTGAATATGTTACCTTAGATGGCAAAAGGCACTTTGCAGGTATAATTAATCAAGGATCTTAAGATAGAGAGATTATCTTGAATTATCTAAGTGAGTTCAACGTAACCATAAGTATCCTTATAAGAGGAAGACAGGTTGGCTACAGAGAGATTTGAAGATAGCATATTGTTGACTTTGAAGACAGAGGATGGGGCCAGGAACCAATGAGTGAAAGAAGCCTCAAGAATTAGGAAAAGACAAAGAAAGAGATTCTCCTCTAGATCCTCCAGAAGGACAGCTTCCCTGTTGACACATGTTAGATTTCTGACCTCCAGAATTGTAATATAATACATTTGTGTTGTTTTAAAACACTAGACTTCTGGTACTTTGTACAGCAACAAGAGGAAACTAATACGTCTTTCTTCCAAAATCTACTCCTCTTATTGCTACTGTTTTAAGTCAGGTCCCCATCATATCTCCCCTGGATTATTTCCAGCCCTCTAACTGTTCCTTCTGCCTCCAATTTCTCCCAATCAGGCCAAACCTAAATTCTTCATATTATATGAATGATCACAGCATGGTTTTTATTCTCAATTGCTTATAAAATCCTTAGTATGTCAGATTAGACTCTCAATGGTCTGTCCTCCATCTACATATCCAATGTCACTTCCACTATCTCAGTCGTAAGTTTCATATGTCTCATTCTTGTATGTCTCTTGAATGTCTCCCAAATATACTCTCCCATAAGGTTTCTACTCATTATTCGTTCTTCAACCGTCACACATATTCTCCTATTAGAATATTTTCCTGAATCGCAAGTGGTGGTGAATGTGTGAGAAAACTAGAACATTCATGCTTTCCTAGGGGAATGTAAACTGGAGCAACTACTTTGGAAAATAGTTTGAAAGTTTCTTAAAAAGTTAAACATGAATTTACCATAAAGGACAGTAATTGCACTCCAAGGTATCTACTAAAGAGAAAGGAAAATGCATGTCAACAAAGAGACACATGCACAAATGTTTACAGCAGCATTATTCATAATAACCTCAAACTGGAAATATCCAAATGTCCATCAAGCCGTAACTGAATAACCAAAATGTGGTATATATATACAATAGAATATTATTCCAAAATCAAAAGGAACAAAATATTGATAAATACTTCCACATAGATGAGCCTTAAAAACATATGCTAAGTAGAAGAAGCCAGATAAAAGGACCATATATTGTATGATTCCATTTATATAAAATATTTAGAAAGAAGGAAATTTATGAACACAGTAAGCGATAAGTGGCTTCCTAGGGCTGAGGTGGTAATGTGAATTAACTGCAAATGGACACAAGGGTACTTTTTGAGGTGATAGACATATTCTAAAACTGGATTGTGATAATAATTGCATAACTCCATAAATGCACTAAAATCACTGAATTTACATTATCATGGGTGAATTTCACATATGAAAATTATACCTCGATAAAAATGTTAAAAAGTAAATGTCTAAAGAGTTTTTCCTGGAATTACTCAAGGTGACTTGAGAACTTTTATCTGTGTTTTTCTTGAGATCTATTACACACAAATATTATCGTGCTCACCCCTCTCTATTGTAATCATTTGTGTCTTTCTGGTCCCCTCCTTAATTTGGACACAGTAGACAATAAATGCACGTTGTATTAAATTCATGGAATGAATGTGAATTGAAGTCTCATCAAATAGGTCTTTCATCTCTAGAAAATTATAATTTTGAGTAATTTTGCAATCCTTATCATGTATCCAATAATTAGTTTCTTTTTTCTCTCAAAATCTCTAAATACTTTCATAGTAATTTCTTGATACATCAGAGCCTTTATCACCTTCATTAGTTTTGGTTCCCACAGAAGCAGAGGCTAAGCCAAGGAATAATGTGCAAGCTCTTTACTGGAAGGAGCAACAAATGGATGGGAGACAGGAGAAGTGGACACAGGAAAGCAAATATGTCTAATAAAGCTTGCATTAAGTCAGTTGCAACAGGAAATGAGCAGAGTTTCATCCTGTAGGGAAACTCTGGAAAATGATACAAAATTCACCCTCAGAATTGTCCCAAGTAAAAAGTGAAGGAGATGGCATACCCGACACCTCTCCCTCAAGAGCTGTCTCTGATGTGGCATAATTCAGTGTCACTTCTGCCACTACATGGGGGAAAAGCAGGTCCAGTCTCTGCTGGCCATTGGCAGTCATGCAAAGGAGATGGTAAGAGAATCCTGGAGAACATGTGAGGAACATTAACAGCATTTACTACTCCATCTTTTCCTGAAGACTCAATTCTATCAACATTCTTCTCAAAAAATGAGTTAAGTTATCAACACCTTCAACACATGTGTGTGTTGGCACCTCTATAATACCAGAAAAAAAGTTAAAGCACTTGAGAAAACACATGTGATTCAATTGTATTGATTATTACATGTTTTAGGATTTTAGAGGGTGTATCTCAAAATTGCAGTAATGGGAAATGAAGGTCAAATAAGAGAAGTAAAGGAGGAAAGGAAGGATCATAAAGAATGAAGTAACACCTCAGAGTTATTCTACCTGGTATAGTACTAGGAATCATCTGAACAAACCAGCTTTTAAATCTACATTCTTACTTTGAAGTTGAAAATCTCATCACTTTTCCTATGAAAAATAGGATAGCAAAGTCAGTGTCAGCTACCCAGGTTAGAACCCAACTCAATCTCAGTTTCTTCTTTTGCATAGCATGGTGAATGTGAGAAAATACCTGAAAGAAATATTTTCAAGATGAAATAAGTCATACATGTAAAGAAACAAGCACAGTCCTGATGTGGTAAGTGCTTGTGTGACTGCAGTATAATTTTCACTCCATTTGTTCTGGAAAAACAAACCCACAACCAAAGGAAGGTGAAGAACATCAACATTTGAGAGGACAATTTTTGGAGAAACCACATCAGCACTTGATATGACAAGTGCTTTAAATCTAAAGTTAGAAATCTTAAGAATCGATGAAAAAAGGGGACCAAACATGGAATTTTATGGACAGAGAATAAGCAAGAAAAGTCAAAAGACCCTACTGAGGAGGTTGTTGAGGAGAAACTAATACAAACAAATAAAAGTTTAATTTGGGAATTCAAGAAATCAAACATTTCTTTTAGAGCAGAAAAAGAACCAGGAGATTTAAAGTCTCAACATTTGCTTTGGGGCCCACAATGTCCACTAAATTCTGAGGCCAGTGACCCATCACAGACAAGAGGCTGCTCTGCTGAGGGGCCTTCCCAGGGCTCTCTTAACATCCTTGTTCCTCAGGCTGTAGATGAAGGGGTTCAGCATGGGGGTGACCACGGTATACATCACTGAGGCGATTGAGTTTCTCTGGGAAGAATGGATCACAGCAGAACTCAGGTAAACCCCTAGGCCTGTTCCATAGAATAAGGAGACCACTGAAAGGTGTGACCCACAGGTGGAAAATGCTTTATACTTTCCCTCAGTAGAATTCATCTTCATTAAGGAGGAGACAATATGAGCGTAGGAAAAGAGGATTCCAGTGAGAGGAAACACACACAGCAGGGCAGTTGTCACATACAAAAAGATGTTATTAATTAGAGTGTCAGAGCGGGCTAATTTGAGAACCTGAGCCAGTTCACAGAAGAAATGTGGAATTTCTGTGCCTATACAGAATGTCAACCTCATTATTAACAGAATATGAATCAAGGATATCCAGAAAATGATGAGCCAAGATATCAGAACCAGGAGGCCACAAAGGCGTGGGTTCATGATCACTGTGTAGTGCAGGGGGTGGCATATGGCCACAAACCGGTCATAGGCCATCACGGTCAGGAGGAAATTGTCCAGTCCAACAAAAATTGTAAAAAAACACACTTGAGTGAGACATCCCATGTAGGAAATGTCTTTGCTCTGTGTCTGGATGTTCACTAGCATCTTTGGGATGGTGGTGGAGATGAAGCAGATGTCTATGAAAGACAGATTGGAGAGGAAGAAGTACATGGGGGTGTGGAGGTGGGAGTCAGTGCCGATGACTAGGATTATGAGCAGGTTCCCAAGCACAGTGATCAGGTACATGGACAGGAACACTCCAAAGAGCAGGGGCTGCAGTTCAGGATCCTCTGAGAGACCCAAGAGGAGGAATTCTGAGACTTCGGTGTGGTTTCCTGATTCCATGTAGCTGGTGTGTCTTCTGGAGAAGGAAGCAAAACCAAGGTGCAATGATCATTCAGTTGGAACCTCAGCTAGTCAGCGCCTCTTGATTCCATGTTTTGATGGATAAATTCACCCTCTCCTGAGTCTTTCCAATAAGAGTAACTCACTCATTCAATTGGTAGCCCATTTCCATTTTAAATGTGTGTGATCACTCAGTTTCTTTAATTTAGCAGAAATCTCTCTCTCTCTCTCTTTTTCTCCTACTCACTGGTTCTAATTCTCTTATTCAAATCTATAGACATAAATTAATTTCTTCTTTGATATGACTCTTAGTTGAACACCGTTAAGATCTTTTCTTTGGTAATGTCCATATTTCCTTCATTCTAATAACTCTATAATAGTGATTAAGACATGGATTTGCAATTCGAACAACCTTAATACTGTGACCTGATGCTTCCAATTGATGTCACAGTGAACCTTCTTGTGTCTTATAATTTTTCTTTCTAAAAATGTGGTTACTGGGGCCGACCTGGTGGCACAGTAGTTAAGTTCATGCACTCTGCTTTGGTGGCTCAGTGTTTGCAGGTTCGGATCCTGGGGGCAGACCTACACACTGCTCATCAAGCCATGCTGTGGCAGCATCCCACATACAAAATAGAGGAAGATTGCCACAAATGTTTGCTCAGGGACAATCTTCCTCAAGCAAAAAGCGGAAGATTGGCCATAGATGTTAGCTCAGGGCCAACCTCCTTCATCAAAAACAAAAAAAAAGTTAAAAATGTGGTTACTGCTATTACCTTCTTTGTAAAGTTTAGAAATACCTTTATGCACAGTAGGTGCTCAATAAATGATGGTTATCATCATTATTAATCTGTTCCTTGTATGACAATTATTTTTGATATATAACTCTACAAAAGTATGGTATAGAGATGTGATTTAGAAGATAGGATCTTGAGTCAGACTTCCTGGAATAGAATTTTGGTCCACCAATTTACTGTGTGACCTTGAGGAAGTTATTTAATCTTTCTTAGCTGCAGATATCTCTCCTATAGAATGGGAGTAGTAAATATTCCCTGCATTGCAAATCTGATGAGTGAATTAAATGAGACGAAGCATGTAATTTTTCTAGTGTGATTCCTGTGACATACAGAAGATGTTTGACAAATGTGAGTTTCTGTTCTTAACATCACAATAAATATGTCTTACATGGCCATCATTTCTCAATATTCTCTCTAAACTAGGGTAATCATCAAGGATGGAATTCTGACCATTATAAACACAACAGCTCTATCACCTCTTTTGATCACCATTCAACACTTCTGTTTAGTGAAGGTCCCCATGGCTCCCCCTTTCAGAGACTGCCTGCCAGGTGCTTTCTTCCACGGAGAGAAAAAAAGATGTGGACTACATAGATAAGAGGAAGAAACAAATCACAAAACCATTAAAACAATGTACAAAGCACGTGTGAGAGTGTTTGCTCATGTGTATGTGCTCAGAAGTAAGGAAGTATTGTACTAAAAATCAGTATAGTTAATTTAAAAAATATATGATTGATTGATTTGATAAAAAAATATTCAAAGCTTCAATAAATAAAATCTTCCTAAAAGTTGAAAGGCAAATTTAAGATCTGATGATAAATGTTTACATTCTCTGTGACAGAAAAATGTCAATGTCATTAATGCCTAGAGGATGCTAATTAATTAGAGAAAAAAGTTATTGATGATCAATTTACTCTGGGGAGGTGAGTGGAAAAGGCTTCACTGAAATATGAATATTTGAGCTGTGAGAGGAAGAATGAGTAATTATTAACCAGGGGAAATAAGGAAAGGGCAGTCATTTTAGGCTGAGAGAACAGAATTCAGAGTTGCCATATGAGTTGATGAGCTTTGGAATAGAAGCAATTTGAAAAGGCAGTGAGATGGAGAACAGAGAGTGAGGGTCAGGAGGCCAGAGTGTGTGAGGTCAACAAGTCCAGCATCCTGTATTATTCCTTCATGTGCCTCTCATGTTGGTAATTGTATGTTTATTTATGGGTCAGAGGACATGAGTGTTTCTGCTCACCATTCTCTTTCCAGTGACTTACTTGGGGCCTGGCACAAAGTTGCTCAACATATACAAATGTTACATGGATAATAAAGATTGAGACCCAAAGCATCAACTATGACACAAAAAAAGAAATCTTCAAGCTCACATATGCCTGACTATAGACACAAAATTGAACCGTAAAGTTAAATATAATGAAGTCACATCTATTTTAAGAGAATAATATATCATGAATAAGTAATACTTATTCGAGGAATAGGAAGCTGTTTAATACTGTGATGTTTATTAACATAATTCATCACAAATATAGGTCAATGAAGAGAATCATAACCATAATCACAATAGAAAATGCATTTGAGAGAATGTAACAGCAACTACTGTGGTTAGCAGCCTGGACAGAGTCTCTCGCTAAATGAGGAAACCAAGAACAATTTCTTAGCCCAATAAAGAATGGTTGTTTTATAACTACAGCCAAGAGGCTGTTCTACATTAAAAAAGCTAAAGTATTTGTGTAAATTCATGAACAGGCCAAGGCAGTCTACTCCAACTTCAATCACACAATAGTCTCCTGAGCATTTAAAAAGATTGGTAAGATGAGAAAAGGAAATTGGGCAAAGTACCGAACATCAGAAATAATTACATCATTTGTACATGATGTTGAGGACACTAAGGTAAAACAACAACAATCAGTACAGAACTATTAAGTGCCATCAGTGAGTTGTATCTGCTGCAAAAATAGTTAGGAAATACAATAGAAAAAATCCAATCACACAAGCAATAAAAGAGACAGTACCTGGTGCATAATAGATCTCCAGTGAGTGGTTAGTGAATAAATGATTGGACACAGGAAATCCAACAGCAATCTACAATTTATGAGAAAGAGTAGAGAAGAGGTGGAGACTCTCCGAAAAATAACTCTTATCAGAGAAAGCCTCTAGATTCATAAAAGAGACAGAAAGAAAAATAACAAGAGCTGGGAAGGACTGGGTTAAACAGAAACTAAAGTCCTTCAAAGTACAGAGACTTCATCACAGTAAACTAAATAAATATGGGACTGTCCCAGTCTTGATACTCTAGAGGTAAAACCCAGTACAGACTTTCTCTCCTCTTTTCCTTCTTACTCCACCAGCCCTCACTGGTATACTTTGACCCTTTCTGACTGATATCACTAAAACTTTCTGTTTTCTGAGGTCTGTCACTGGGAAGCCCAATTGGTTTTGCATTTGACTGGGATCAGAGAATTATGGGTGAGGGTCAAAAGAAACATATTTAAAGTTTCCAGTCTCTAAGGGCTGAATTCTCAGAGCTTCTCATTAAATAAATTGTTGTACTGACTGTCCTCACTCCAAACAATTCAGCTCTCTTGGGGTGCAAAGATAAGAGAATGAAAACTCATCAGCCAATGTTGTATCTGTGTAAGCAACAGTGGGGGAAGAAGCAGCTATTTTTTTTCCACGGAGAAATTCCTCTTTTGGTTTGATAAAAAGTGACACGGTGTCCCCTAAGGAAAGTTTAATTTCTACAGGCATCAAACCTAGGGAAAAACTCTCTGTGATGTTCTTTTCTTGAAGAATCTTTGTTGATTTCAAGTATCACTTGGTATCCACAATGTCATGGAGGCAAAAGATCTTTCTGAAGAAAATCACAGTGGCTCATAGTTTGGGTTTTGTTGAAAGGGCTAATCAAATGAGAACTAAAAAGTATCCCTTGGCATTTGCGAGTAACATGGAAGCTTTTCTTGCTATGAGGGATAGTGCCACTTGTTACTTCTAAATAAAGAGACAGAGGCAGAAATAATCCAAGTACAGTGGGTTGAAGAGTGAATATTGAAGCAACATAGGTAGCACATATAAATCATATATAAAGTCTGTCAGGAAAAGGTAGTACAGAGGTAAAATAATGTTGAAAGGGAGTATAGAGTATGTGAGAGTTAAAAAAAAATAGTGGAAGATATGGGAAGACATTTCATTTTGAAAAGAATGATCATATTTCATGCAGACATTCGGATACACAGAAAGTGCTGACTACATAATTCACAGGATACAGTATACACTAAATCAACGCCGATAATAATGTGCTGTATCTCCAATTTAGAGAATACATGGGTCCAGAAATCAAGGGTTAGAAGTAGAGGTGGCCCCACCTAACATCACTCCCGGGGAGCCACTTGGGGAGTTTGTGCTTCAGGTCTCCACAAATCTGGCCTCTGCAGGTGTGGAGGTCTTGATTCCTAAAAGATAACACTTCCAGAGACATGGCAAAATCCCATTAAACTTCAAGCTGTACTCCTGCCTGCCACTTCAAGTCTCTCATGCCAAGAAGGGTCACCACCCTAGCAGGTATAATTGACCCAGTCATTGATGTCATTGTGTGACCAGGACAATCTGTATGCACCGGTAGTCTGCTCTGCTCCCAGTGGGAGCAGCCCAGGAGCAACCTCAGTGTAAACACAGTTGTAGATGCAGATAGCTATTGGTCACTTATGTTCCCATAGCAAGAGAGCTGAGTGGTGTGACCTTCATTGAGGCAGGTTCCTTCAGCTGAGGGCAATTCTCAAAGACAGTGAGGTCTGAGGAATGTCAGATGGCTGCACTCCCTGCACCTGGAAGAATAAACCCTTAATCTTGAAAGAGGATCTGGGCAATGCAGCACAGCATTCACTAGAGTCCATCCCTTTGGACATGTGGATCAACCTTTTTTTTTTTTTTTTTAATTTAGATATAATTGACATGTAACATTATCTTAGTCCCAGCTGTACAACATAGTGATGCAATATTTGTACATGCTGCGAAATTATTACCACAATAAATCTAGTTAACATTCATCACGTGTTGTTACATTTTTGTTGTTGTTGTTATGAGAACTTCAAGATCTACTCTCTTAGCAACTTTCAAATATACAATACAATATTATTAACTATAGTCACTATTCTGTGCATTTATTTATTTAAGTTTGTACCTTTTGGCCTCCTTCACCCATTTTCCTCCCCCGCTAGCAACCACATCTCTAAGTTGTTTTTGTCTGTTTTTTTGTTTTTAAGGCTGTCTTTACTAGTATGTTAAAGGACAATACAACATGGGTCAATAATGCTTGTCCCAGGAATTTAAATATGCTTTAATTTTAGGAAATTATTTAACTTTAGGAATTATTATTAATTACATTCATTTGTTGCATAAATATGTCAACATAAAAGCTGGCAAGTTCAATAAGAATTGAAATGTATTTGATGACTTTTAACAGCCGTTGCTGCAAATGGTGGGGTGTATGCATGTGTGTCAGGAGGGATACTGGCTCTCAAAGTAGAAAAATAAGGAAATATCTTTCGAACTATAAATACTGTGCATTTTTCAATGAGATAATGCTCTTTTCAAATGGAAGCATTACGAAGTGACAAAGATTATACAAGAATTGCTGCTATAAACCATAGGTATTTAATATTAAAGTAATAATTCAAACAAATGCATTAGATGAAAAAAGAAAGCAGAGTTAAGTATTATAATGTTGAAAACAAATATACCATTATTAGTAGATAAGATTTTGGAGGTGGAAGGCCCTCAGATGTCTGAAGATGCTGCCCTGTGTGGGAGCTTCATCACCCATTTCAACAAATCCTCTAGGGCAGTTGTTTTCAAATTTTAGACATGCATAAGATCCACCTTCATGGATTTTTAAACACTAATGGCTGGGCCTGACCCTGGAGTTTCTGATTTAGTAGAACTGAGATGAACGACAAGAGTTTCCATGTCTAACAAGCTCCCAGGGGACGCTGATGCGATCTAGGCATGCTTTGAGTGACACTTGCTTATGTCCTAGTTATGTTATGTACCGACACTTGTTTAGTACCCTGGTCTAATAAAAGTTTTCCCACCAGTGTATTCATTTCCGCTCCTCCACCTATATCATCTTTTACTAGGATACAATGGCTCTTTCAGATGGTATTATGGAAACCCCTAGTGGCTCTAGCTGTTTTTCCTAAAGAAAGTTTTCCCCAGAAATTACGGAGAGATGCTCCAGGCAGGAAATTTATAACCCATATTCCTGGGAGGCCCAAGATGGTTTACTCTGGGGGCACTGGAACCTTATTTAAAGTTTCCAGGAACTTGAAGGTTGAATTCTCTGACCTCCTCTTTTAATAAATTGTTCTATTTTCTTTCTACTCTTTAAACAATCAAGCACCTTTGCAGTAGATGGGGAATAATAGAAGCGAAATTTTCTGCCACTTCTGTTTCCCTGAAGAAAGCGCTTGAGAGAGGCAAATTTCTTTCTTCCAATTATTCCTTCTTTATCTGGTACATACAACCATTCATAGTCAACAAGATGATTCTGGATATCGAAAATAGTTTCTTTATCTTCCTTCAAAGAAGTCTCCCGGGGCTCCTTCAGATTCTGCCCTAATTCTTTCCTCCCCTTCACAGGATTTAATTTAACAGTTAGGAGTTTCTTCCTGGGGGATGTTTCAATGTTACAAGGAGCCCAGTGTACTTGGCCCTCAGAATCCCATTGTCTCAAAAATGAAATGCATGACAAAGTCTCTGTTTTCAGAAGGAGAATGAAGCCATTAATGACATTGCTACTGAAAATCAAGCATTTTGAAGAGTGGAGATATCCCTTAGAATTTATGGGGACACATGCTTACTGCAGACCTCAGGGAAAGCAAACATGATGGAGGTAGAAGGACTCCAGATGAGTTGGTTGAAGAGAGACTGAACAGAGTGGAAACAGAAGTTACAAGTATAGACCAAATTCTCCACAAGTTTGGAGCAATACCCCAAGGAGAGTATGGGTCTATGAGTGAGTTTCATTTTCATTGAAAGAAATGGGAATGTAGGACATTCCCATGACATTGGAAATTATAATATTGCATACAGACATTGGAATATACAACACAAAGAAAGGATGAGAGACAGCATAATTTCCCACAAAAGTAGGAAGGGATGGGATTCAAAAAGTTCAGGTGGAGGTTTTTAAGAGGCTGGCAGGCATTACTAAAATAATTCTACAAATAATCATTTAATTACAATGATGGCTAATGTTGTGATGCATGGTGTAGTGTCTAATGAGAGAATATATCCAGCGGGACCTTATAACCGAGAACTGAAGGATTATGGGTAGGATTCAACCCAGCACTGAATTGTCTTTCTAACTTCTGACCCTCTCAATAGAAACTTCTCCCTTTCTCTCTACAGTTAATTGATTTATGCTGCCACCTGGTGGGCCGATGATCGCCAGCCCAATACATTTGACCTCTGAGATAATAACACCAATATGGTTGTGGAAATTTATTAAAGAAACCTTAAGTAAATTGGAGTCCAGAAGGCCTTTAAGGGGAACTCTCATCACACCTCGTCAATTACACCAAACAGGAAGAAAGGGAAACTTGCATCTTGGACAGAATGTAAAACTACTTTGCTACCGAATAAAGACTTCCCTCCTCTTCCGCCAGTAACCGCCCAGATAATGAGAAACTGGCAGCTCAGCCAATGAGAAGAGTTGCCACCCTGAACTGTTACTTTACACCAATGAACTTTCATTTAGAACAGCCCCTCCCTACTCTCCCTTTTCCTCTATAAAGGCAGCTCCTCTTCTTCCTTTCCTTATTTGCCTATGTTTTGCCATACCACGCACATTCCAAATTGCAATTCTTTTGGCTATTCCTGAATAAACTCATTTTGAGACAAAATAATAGGCAAATTTACTTTTTAAGTTGACAGGGTGTTGGGTATGCCCCACATCTCAACCTTTTCAAGACGAAACTGATGTTTTATCTTCCCTAAAATGTTGCTTTTACTGTTATTCCCATGTCTTAATAAGTTAATAAGTTAACACCATCAACTCTGGCACCTATGGAAAGTGTTCTACTCAAGTGCTTCTCAATCGGTTTGATTTTGCCCCCTATGGGACAACTGGCAATGTCTGGAGACATTTCTGATTATCACAACTCAGTCCCGGCATTTAGTGGGTAGACGACAGGGATCTGTTTAAAATCTTATAATACACAGTATAACCCCTCATGACAAATAATTATACAGACCACAATGTCAGTGTTGTGGTAGGTTAGAAATCCTGGTAAACACTGTTGAGGACTAATGTTAAAATTTTTAACTAAAAAATCCCAACCATTCTCTATTATTTTATAATGATATAGAAAATATTATTTGAAAGAAATCTCACAATCTTTCTTCATTATTTTTTCCTAATTCTTCTTTTCAATGTGGTTAAATTTATATAACATAAAATGTACAATTTTAAGCATTGTTAAGCCTATAATTCTGTATACTTTGCATTAAGTATATTCACATTGTTGGGGAACCATTGCCACCATCCATCTCTAGCACTTTTTTACTTTCCCCAACTGAAATTCTGTCACCACTAAATACTAACTTCCCACTTCTTCCCTTCCTCCCTTTCTCTACCTATAAAATTGACTACTCTTGGTACCTCATATAAATGAAATTGTAGTATTTGGAATATCTCAATTTTGATATTTCAAACCTCAACTTCTGATGTCCCCTTTCATTGCCAAATTTTCTCCACCCACTGCCCTTCCTGATTCAAAGGAATTCTATTCTTTCAGTTGTTCAGGCTCCAAACCCTGGACTCATTCTTGTTTCTTCTCTTTTTCTTACACCCATATCCTGCATGGCAACAAATCCACTCGGCTCTACCTTCCAAATATAGCCTAACTGACCACTTCTCAACCATTTTGCTACTATCTCCGGTAGGTCCTAGCTACCTATATCTCACCTGGCTTGCTGCAGTCAGCTTCAAGCAGGCTTCCTCACCCCATACAATCCATTCTCAAGCCAGCATATGGAATGATTCTTTAAAATCCTAATCATATCGTGTGTCTGCTCAAAACCCAGAAATGACTCCCCTTGTCACTCTGAGTAAATTAAAACAAAAGTTCTTCAATGGCAGAGAAAGCCTCACATGATCAGACCCTGATACCCATCCACCTCTTCTACTATGCTTCCCCTTACTCTTTCTGCTGAAGCCACATTCCTCCCAGGCTACATCCCACTTCAAGGTCTTTTTACTAACCATACCCTCTGCCTGGGGCGCTCTTTCCCCAGATATGTACTCACCTAAGTCACTCACTATCTTCACAAATGTAACTTTCTCAATGTGCTTTATTAAGACCATCCTTTATAACATGACAACCAGCCTTCTCGGTGCTCCTGATCCTCTTTATCCTTGGGAGTTGGGCCTAAAATATTGACTGACGCATAATAAATACTCAGTAAAAATAGGTTTTATGAATTGAATAAACAAATGTCGTTCTGAAAGGGCTGCCAGTGACACTGTCTTCCGACAACAATTTATTTGTGATAGAAAGAGCACACAATTGTATCAATTAGAATCCTTTTCTGAGATTTTTTTTTGTTTTACACGTGAGCAGCTAAAATAAGTCTTTTTAATTGTGAAGCTATCAGTTGTGAGTTGTCAGAACTGCTGGTTTTTATGTCTCTTTCCATGTGGAGGTAACCAGTCTGAGAAAATAAAGGTGATAATCTGAAAGAAAATCCTCATAGTGTTTGAGCCCCTGTATCCAGTGTACAGCTGAGCCTCTGCTCAGCTAGGATAAGATGAATCAGGAAATTCTCTTCTATCACTTCCAGCAAAGAAGACCTGGCTGCTAGTGCAGACTTATCTTTCTGTGAGCCAGGACAATGAGATGATCATGCCCTATGAAAATCAACAAGGAGTGTCATCACAGACCCTCCACCTTCTCAGCTCAAGGCCTTATCAATCAATTGTTGGCAAATTCTATCTCACACATGTCTCTTGTGGTAGTTTGACCGTAGCCTACCAAAGATGTCCATGTACGAATCTGCAGAACCTGTGACTATATTACCATAGATGCCAAAAGCATTTTGCAGATGTGATTAAATTAAGGATCTTGAGATGGGAAGATTATCCTGAATTGTCTGGGTGTGTTGAGATAATCACAAGCATCATCAGAAGAGAAAATCAGAAGGGTTACAGGGAAATTTGGAGATGCTATACTGTTGACTTTGAAGACAGAGATAGGGGCCATGAGCCAATGAATGAAGGGGGCCTCTAGAATCTGGAAAAGGCAAAGAAACAGATTCTCCTCTAGAGCCTCCAGAAGAAAGCAGCTTTGCTTATACATTTTAGATTTCCGACCTCCAGAATTATAATATAAATTTATTTTGTTTTAGGCCACTAGAATTATGGCAATTTGGTACAGAAGAAATAGGTAACTAATACATCTTTCTTTCAAAACCTACCCATCTTGTTGCTACTGGCTTAGGTCAGGTCCTCATTATTTCTCCCCTGGACTGTTTTCACAGCCTCTTCACTATTCCCTCTTCCTCCAATTTCTCACACTGAGGACAATCATAAAATCCTCATATGATACATATGATTACGGCATGGAACTGGTGATTAATAGCTTTAAATATCTTTAGTATGTCAAATTAGATTTTCAATGGTCTGTCCTCCATCTACATATTTGACCTTATTTCTACTATCTCAGCCATAAGTTCCACATATCTTCCTGATATGCCTCATTCTTGAATGTCTCTTGAATGTCACTGAAACCTATTCTGTAGTTAAATTTTTACTGATTTTTTTTGTTATTCAACATTCAAACATAGCCTCCTATTAGAAGTTTTTCATGAATAGCAAGTGTTGGCCAAGATGTAGGAAAACTGGAACCTTCATGCTTTCATGGTGAGAATGTAAAATGGTGCAGCCACTTTGGAATATAGTTGACAGTTTCTTAAAAAGTTAACTATAGGGGCTGGCCTGGTGGCATATTGGTTAAGTTCACATGCTTCACTTGGGTGGCCTGGGGTTTGCAGTTTTGCATCCCAGGCACAGACCTAGCACTGCTCGTCAAGCCACGCTGTGGTGGCATCCCACATAAAATAGAGGATGATTGGCACAGATGTTAGCTCAGTGACAATCTTCCTCACACAAAAAAAATAAAAATGTTAAGTATAAATTTACCATATAGCCCAGTATTTGCACTCCAAGTCATCTACCCAACAGAAAAGAAAACACGTGTCGACAGAGAGGCACGTGCACAAATGTTCATAGCAGCATTATGCATAATAATCCTAAACTAGCTATATCCAAATGTCCATCAGCTGGTGGCTAGATTAAAAAAATGTGGTATATACATACAATAGCATACTATTCTGCAATTAACAAGAACAAAATATTGATACATACTTCCACATGGATGACCCTCAAAAACATTAGTAAGTAGAAGAAGCCAGATACAAAAGATGACATATTGTATGATTCAATTTATATAAAATATCTAGCAAAGGCAAAATTATAGAGACAGATAGTGATAGATGGCTTTCTAGGGCTGAGGTGGGAGTGGGAATTAACTGAAAATGGACAGAAGGGTAGTTTTGAGATGATAGACATATTGTGATAACGATTGCCTAACGATAAATTTACTAAAATCATTGAATTTACATTATCATGGGTGAATTTCATGTATGTAAATTATACCTCAACAAAAATGTTAAAAAATAAATGCCTAAAGAGCTTTTCCTGGAATTACTCAAGATAAGTTGAAAACTTTTACCTTTGTTTTCCACAGGATCAAATACACAGCAATATTATTATTCTCATCCCTCTGTATTGCAATCATTTGTATCTCTCTGGTCCCCTGCTCACTTTGTACACAGTAGACAATACACACACATTGGATTAAACTTAATAGAATCAAAGTGAATTGAAACCACATCAAATAAGTCTCTAATGAATTGCAAGTTTTGAGTAACTTTGCAGTCCTTACTGTCTCCAATAATTACTTTCTTTTTTTCTCTCAAATTTCCTAAATCCTTTCATAATTTTGTTTTGACACATCACAGTCCTTATCACCTGTGTTAGTTTCCATTCCCACAGAAGCACATGATGGGCCAAGGATTCATGTGCAAGCATTTTATTGGAAGGAGCAATAAATAGTTGGGAGACAGTAGAAGTATACACAGGGAAGAAATTACATCCAATAAAGCTGGCATTGAATCACCTACCTAAGGAAATGAGCAGAGTTTTCATCCTGTGGGAAATTCTGGAAAATGACACAAAGTCCAAACCTCAGAATTGTCCCAGCTAAAGGCTGAAGGGGAATGCATTCCCCAAATCTCTCCCTCAAGGGCCGTCTCTGATGAGGCATCATTTCCTGTCACTTCTGTTTCCACATACTGGGCAAAGTAGGTTCCGGTTCATGCTGGGCATTGGCAGTTATACAATGGAGATGCTGAGAGGATTTCAGGGAACATGGGAGGAATGTTGACAGCAATTTCTACTCCATCCTTCCCTGTAAACTCAATTCTATCAACATTCTTGTCAATAAGTAACTTAAGTTCTCAACACATTCCACATGTGTGTAACTAGGATTCCTAATGGCACTTCCAGAGTGTCCCAGAAAACAGAAAATAAATGACACAAGAAAACAACTCTGTTTCTATTCTATTCATTATTATGTGTTTTAGGATCATAGATGGTATATCTCAAAATTGCAATGATGGGAAATAAAGGGCAAATAAATGAAGGAAATAAGAAAGGAATTAATTAAATAAGGAAAGAAGGATCACAAATAGTGAAGCAACACCTCAGAGTTATTCTAAGTGGTATACTACCATTAATCATCTCAACAAACTAGCTTTCAAATTTACATTCCTACTTTGAAGCTGAAAATCACATCACTGTTCTTATGAAAAACAGGGTAGCAGTCAGTGTCAGCTGGCCAGGTTAGAGTCCAACTCAATGTCAGTCTCGTCTCTTAAAAAGTAGGGTGAATGAGAGAAAATGTCTCAAAGAAATGTTTTCAAGAAGAAATAAAATCATATGTGTGAAGTAATAAGCACTCTCCTGATGTGGTAAGCAATTGTTACTACTGTGTAATTTTAATTCCATTTTTTTTTTAGAAAAATAAGTCCACAACCAAATGAAGGTGAAGAACATCAACATATGAGAGGATAATTTGGGGGAAACCACATCAGCACCTGATATGATAAGTGCTTTAAACTGACAGTTAGAAATCTAAAGAATGACTGCAAGAAAGCTGACCACACACGGAACTTTATGGACAGCATATAAGCAAGAAAAGTCAAAAACCAATTACTGAGGACATTGTTAAAGGGAAACTAACACAAAAGCAAATAAAAGTGAAGTCAGGGGAGTTTTGGGAACTGAAGAAATCAAGCATGTCTTTTAGAGGAGAAAAAGAACCAGGAGATTTAAATTGAAACACTAGCCTTTGGGGCTCAAATGTCCCCTAAGTTCTGAGGCCAGTGACCGATCATGGACAAAAGGCTGCTTGGCAAAAGAACCTTCCCAGGGCCCCTTTCACATCCCTACTCCTTAGGCTGTAGATGAAGGGGTTCAGCATGGGGGTGACCATAGTGTACCTCACTAAGGCAATCAAGCTTCTCTGGAAAGAATGGGTCACAACAGAACTCAGGTAGACCCCCAGGTCTGTCCCATTGTACAAGGAGACTGCAGAGAGGTGAAAACCACAGCTGGGAAGTGCTTTATACTTGCTCTCAGTGGAGGCCATCCTCATTAAGGAGGAGACAATCTGAGAGTAAGAAAACAGAATCTCAGTGATAGGAAACACACCCAGTAGGGTAGTGGCTACATACAAGTAGATGTTATTGATAAGAGTGTCAGAGAGGGCCACTTTGAGAACCTGAGCCACTTTACAGAAGAAATGTGGAATTTCAGTGCCTATACAGGTCAGCTACCTCAGCAGTAGAATATGAAGCAGGGAGACCCAGGAAATGATGAAGCAAGACATCAGAGAACCAAGACGCCACAGAGGTGTGGGTTCATGATGACTGTGTAGTGCAGGGGGTAGCATATAACCGAAAACTGGCCCGAGGCCATCAGAAAATTGTCCAGCCCAAGAAAAGTCATTAAAAAATACACCTGAGTGAAGCTTCCTATGTAGGAGATGTCTTTTCTCTGTGTCTGGATGTTCACTAGCATCTTTGGGACAGTGGTGGAGATGAGGTAGAAGTCAACAAAGGACAGGTTAGAGAAGAACATGGGGGTGTGGAGCTGGGAGTCAGAGCTGCTGGCTAGGATGATGAGCAGGTTCTTGATTACACTGACCAGGTACATGGGCAGGAATAGCTCAAAGATCAGAGGCTGCAGTTCAGGATCTTCTAGGGGACCCAGGAGGAAGAATTCTGACACTTCTGTGTGGTTTCCGGCTTCCATGTAGCTGATGTGTCTTCTGGGGAAGGAGGCAAAAGCAATGTTCAATGAACATCCACCTGGCACCTCAGGTAGTTGGCACCTCTTGATTTCACCTTTAGGTGGACAAACTCCACCCTCTGTTGATTCTTTCCAATGAACCGATTCACTCAGTCAAGTGGTAGCCCATTTTCATCTTAAATGTGTGTGATCATTCAGACTTTCTCTAACTTAGCAGAAACCTCTCTCCCTCTCTTTTCATTTCCTACTCACTGATTCTAATTCTTCTATTTGAACCTATGGACATAAACCAATTTATTCTTTGATACGACTCTTCCAAAATAATTGAAGACAGTTAAGGTCTTTTCTTTGATAATTTCCATACTTCCTTCATTCTAATAATTCTATATAGTGGTTAAGACATGGGTTTTCAACTCAAACAATCTTAATTCTGTGACTTGACACTTCATATTGGTGTGACAGTTAACTCTCATGTGTCTTATTTTTTCTTTCTTTCTAAAAATGTGGCTACTGTTATTATCTTCTTTGTGAGGATTAGGAATAGCCTTGTGCACAGTAGAATCTCAATAAATGAAAGCTATTATTATTATTAATTTCTTTTGTGACAATTATTTTTGAACTATAACTCTCCCAAAGTACAGTATAGACATGTGATTTAGAAAATAGGACCTTGAGCCAGACTTCCTGGAATAAAATTTTGGTCCACTAATTTTATGTGCAATCCAGAGGAGGTTATCTAATCTCTCTTAGCTGCAGATACTTTGCCTCTACAATGGGAGTAGAAATATCCCCTACATTGTTAGATGAGTTAATTAAATGAGATGACACATGTAAGTTTTCTAGTGTGGGTCCTGTGACATACAGGACACTTCATACGCGAACTTTTCTTCTTATAATCACAATAAATCTGTTTTTCATGACTATCATTTATCATATTTCCCTTAAACTAGGGAAGTCATCAAAGATGGAATCTGATCATTATAAACAGAACAAGTCTGTTACCTCTTTTGACTGTCATGCAGCACTAATTAATGAAGATTCCTGTGGTTCCCTCTTTCAGAGACTGCCTGCCAAGTGGATTCTTCCAAGAAGAAGAGGGAAAAGCATGTGGACTACATAGGTAAGAGGAGGGAACAAAATCACAAAACCATTCAAACAAAATAAAAAGAATGTGTGCTCATGTGTACATGCACAGAAGTGGGGATACATTGTATTAAAAATCAACAAAGTTACTTTCAAAAATTATGGCTGATAGATTTAATAAAAAATATTCAAAGCTTCTATAAACAAAATCTTCCCAAAAGATGAAAGGAAAATTCAGGAGTTAAAAATAAATGTTTACATTTTCCATGATAGAAAAAAGATTCAGTGTTATTAGTGTTGGAGAATGTTAATTAATTAAAAAGAAAAAATCATTGAGGACCAACTTAGTCTAGGAGGTAGGTAGAAAAGTCTTCTATGAAATATGAATATTTGATCTGTTAGAGGCAAGATGGAAAATTGTTATCAGAGGAAATAAGGAAAGGGCAAGTATTTTGGGCTGAGAGAACAAAATTCATGGTTGCCCTGAGGGTGAGTGAGCTGGGGAATGGTAAGGATTTGTGAGGCCAGTGAGATGGAGAACAGAGGGGGAGGGTCAGGAGGACAGAGTTTGTGAGGTCCACAAGTCAAGTATCCTGTGGTATTCCTGGATATGCTTCTCATATTGGTAATTTTATGTTCACTTGTGGGTCAGAGGACGTGTTTTTGCTCACTATTGTCTTTCTAGGGACTTCCATGATGCCTGGCACATAGTAGGTGCCCAACACAGACAAATTTTAAATATATAATAAAGATTGATACCCAAAGCATCAATTATAACACAAAAAAGAAATCTTCAAGCTCACATATGCCTGAATGTGGACATAAAATTTAATAATAAAGTTAAATCAAATGCATTCATTGGCACTTTAAGAGAACAATACATCATGAAGAAGTAATATTATTCTAAGAATGGGAAGTTGGTTTAATACCGTGTTTTTTGTTAACATAATTCATCAGAAAACTAGGTGAAGGAAGAGAAATCATTACTATAATCACAGTAGAAAATGTATTTGAAAAAATGAAACAGTTGTTACTGTGGTTAGCAGCCAGGACAGAGCCTTGAGCTAAATGAGGACATTAAGGACAATTTCTTAATCTAATAAAGAATGGCTGCTTTACAACTACAGCCAACATGATATTCTAAAATATAACACTAAAATGTTTATGTTAAATTCATGAACAGACTAAGGCAGTCTACTTCAACTTCAATCACTCAATAGTCTCCTGAACATGTAAAGAGAGTTGTAAAATGAGAAAAAGAAATTGTCCTGTGTACCGGACATCAGAAATAATTGTATTATTTGTAGATGATATTGTGGACACTAAAATGAAACAGCAACAGTCAATACAGAATTACTAAGTGCTATCAGTGAGTCAAATCTGCTGCAAAAATAGTTAGAGAAAAGAAAATTCCAATCACATTACGATAAAGTAGGCAATATCTTGTGCATAATAGATCTCCAGTAAGTAGTTAGTGAATTAATGATTGGACACAGGAAATCCAACAGGAGCCTACAATTATGGGAAAGAGTAGAAAAGAGGTGGAAACTCTCTGGAAAAATAACTCTTATTGGAGAGAGGCTCTAGATTCCAAAAAGAGACAGAAGGAAACAATAAGAGCTAGAAAAAACTAAGTTCAGTAGAAACTAAAGTACCTTCAAAGTATAGTGACTTCACCTTTGTTGACTGAATAAATATAGGACAGTCTCAGTCTCATTTCTCTAAAGATAAAGCACTGCACCCACTTTCTCTCCTCTTTTCCTTCTTACACCACCAGGCCTCACTGGGACACACTGACCCTCTCTGACTGTTACCACTGAAGCTTTCCATTCCTTGAGTTCTGTCCCTGGGAAGCCCAATTGGGTTTTCACATAAGCAGGAATCAGAAAATTATAGGAAAAGGGCAACAGGGATATTTTATTATTATCTCAAGATTTGAAATCTCAGACTCCTCCTTAAATAAATCATTTTATTGACTTTCCTCTTTCCAAATAATTCAGCTTCCTTGGGTACACAGATAAGAGAGTGGAAAATTTTCAGCCAATATTCTGTCAGTGTAGGCAACAGTGGTGGAAGATGAAGGCATTTTCTCCAAGGAGAAATTCTTCTTTCTTTGGTTTGACTTAAAAGTGACAGGGCAATGAGAGGGAAAATGGTGGGGTGAGCTGACCCAGGACTCTCTCCCCTCCAAACTACAACCAAAGAATTGGAAAAACTGAATTTCAACCAATAACCCTAATACCAGACCATCAGAAAACTACAGCTACAAGATGACGAAGGATGGAGAGGCTGCAGCCAGCCTCGGAGGAGCTGGAACTGGGTAAGAGAGAACTTTGCTCCCTCCCCTAGAGACTGGGATCGCTGCCGCAGGTGAGGGAAGGAGCGGGGGACGTGCCGTGTGACTGGGGGATCATCCAGGACTCCTGCCGCTGGTGCAGTGGAAACCCACTGACAGGGGAAAGGTCCCGTGTGCAGGGACCCCATCAAGCCAGGGCCCTGGGAGACCAGAGAACGAGAGCTGATCGGAATCCAGATCGGGGCACGAGACAAAGTGCCCCTTCTCCTGCAACCCACGCTGTGCACCACCATCTTGGCTGAATGCAGAGGGCTCAGAACGTGTGGCTCTCAACCCCCATCTAGTGGCGACAGGCTGCAACAGCAACCAAATACTACCATCATGCACAAAAACTGCTCCTCTACCATTCAGCAATTTATAAAAGCTCCAGACCAAAAGGAAAACAGTAAAAACACAGAATTAAGTCCTGAGGACTTGGAAATAGGTAAACTAAGTGAAAATGAGATCAGAGTAGCTATCATCAAAAAACTCAATGAGGTAGAGGGAAAGATAGAGAAACAAGTCAACGAGTTCTGGAGTTACTTCACAAAAGAGATTGAAACTATAAAGAAGAATCAAACAGAAATACTAGAGATGAAAAATACAATGGACCAGATAAAACAGAATACGGATTCCATGAATTCCCATGTAGAAACCATAGAGGAGCAAATTAGCATAATCGAAGATAGACAGGCTGAATGGCTCCAGACAGAGGAAGAAAGAGAACTGAGGATAAAAAAAAAGGGGGAAATATCAGAGAAATAGCGGATTCAATGAGGAGAACAAATGTAAGAATCATCGGAAGTCCTGAGGGAGTGGAAAAGGAAAATGGAGCAGAAAGTGTGCTTAATGAAATTATAGAAGAGAATTCCCAAATCTAGGGATTGAGGGAGAAATGTGTGTGGAGGAAGCTTTCAGATCTCCTAGATTTGTCAATGTAAAAAGACCTACTGCAAGGCATATAGTAGTAAAAATGGCAAAAATGAAAGACAAAGAAAGAATACTCAGGGCAGCAAGACAGAAGAAAATAACCTACAAAGGAACTCCTATCAAGCTTCAGCCGATTTCTCTACAGAAACCTTACAAGCTAGGAGAGAATAGAATGACATATTCAAAACTTTAAAAGATAAAAACCTTCAGCCAAGAATACTCCATCCAGCAAAAATATCCTTCAGATATGAGGGAGAAATTAAATATTTTCCAGACAAACAAAAGTTAAGGGAATTTGTAACCAAAAGTCCTCCACTATAAGAAATCCTCAAGAAGGCTCTCATACCTGAAAAAAGAAAAGAGAAAGGGGTTACAAACCACAGAGTAGGGAGACAGATAGATAAAACCAGAATAGGATAGTAAATATTCAACTATAGCATTAGGATACAGGAAAGGAAACCACCAAAGCAAAGATGATCTTATCACTCTAACTAAAAACTCATAACACGAGTTGGAATAAGAGATGAAAATAGTAATTTAGGAGGGGAAGAGCAAAGGGACTAAATCAGTCTAGGCCAAGTAAGTAAGAGGCCACCAGAGAATAGACTATATTATACATGAGATTCTAAATACAAACTTCAGGGTAGCCACTAAACTAAAAAACAGAACAGAGCCACAAAACATAAATAAGGAAAAATCAAAGAAAGCCAGCATAAGAAATTGCAGTATCAAATGGGTAGGATAAAGCACCCAGGAAGAGAAAAGCAGGAAAGCCAGATAATGAGCAACACATTGACAGCTTTAAGTCCACATGCATCAATTATCACTCTCAATGTAAACGGATTGAACTCTCCAATAAAAAGACACAGAGTGGCAAAATGGATTAAAGAACAAGATCCAACAATTTGTTGCCTCCAGGAAACACACCTCAGCCCCAAGGACAAACACATGCTCAGAGTGAAGGGGTGGAAGACAATACTTCAAGCTAATAGCAAGCAAAAGAAAGCAGGTGTTGCAACACTTATATCAGACAAAGCAGATTTCAAAATAAGGCAAGTAAAGAGAGACACAGAGGGATAATATATAATGATCAAAGGGACACTTCATCAGGAAGAAATAACGCTTATAAATATCTATGCACCCGACACAGGAGCACCAAAGTTCATAAAGCAACTATTAACAGACCTAAAGGAAGATGTCAAAAACAACACAATAATAGTAGGGTACCTCAACACCCCACTCACATCAATGGACAGATCATCCAGACAGAAAATCAACAAGGAAATAGTGGAGCTAAATGAAAAACTAAAACAATTGGACTTAATAGACATATATAGAACACTTCATCCAAAAACAGCAGAATACACATTCTTCTCAAGTGCGCATGGAACATTCTCAAGGATAGACCATATGTTGAGAAACAAGGCAAGCCTCTACAAATTTAAAAAAAATTGAAATAATAACAAGCATCTTCTCTGATCATAATGCTAGAAGGCTAGAAGTTAATTACAAGAAAAAAGCTGAGAAAGGCACAAGGATGTGGAGAATAAACAATACGCTACTGAACAAGCAATGGATCATTGAAGAAATTAAAGAAGACATAAAAAAATACCTGGAGACAAATGAAAATGATAACATGCCATACCACCTCATATGGGATACAGTAAAAGCTGTATTAAGAGGAAAATTCATCGCAATACAGACACATCTTAACAAACAAGAAAAGTCCCAAATAAGCAATCTTAAACTACACCTAACTGAATTAGAGAAAGAAGAACAAAGCCCAAAGTCAGCAGAAGGAGAGAAATAATAAAAATCAGAGCAGAAATAAATGCTATTGAAACGAAAAGGGCGGTAGAAAGGATCAATGAAACAAACAGCTGTTTCTTTGAGAAGATAAATAAAATTGACAAACCCCTAGCCACACTTACAAAGAAAAAAAGGGAGAAAGCTCAAATAAACAAAATCAGAAATGAAAGAGGAGAAATAACAACAGACTCTGCAGAAGTATAATGGATTATAAGAGAATACTATGAAAAATTATATGCCCACAAAATGGATAACCTAGAGGAAATGGATAAATTCTTGGACTCTTACAATCTCCCAAAGCTCACTCAAGAAGAAGCAGACAATTTGAACAGACCAATCACAAGGAAAGAGATTGAAACAGCAATCAAAAACATCCCAAAGAATAAAACCCCAGGACCAGATGGCTTTCCTGGGGGATTCTACCAAACTTTCAGAGAGGATTTAATACCTACCCTTTCCAAGCTATTCCAAAAAATTAGGGAGGATGGAACACTTCCTAACACAGTTTACGAGGCCAACATCACACTGATACCAAAGCCTGACAAGGACACCACAAAAAAAGAGAATTACAGGCCAATATCGCTGATGAACATAAATGCAAAAATTCTAAACAAAATTTTGGCAACCAGAATTCAGCAATTCATCAAAAGGATCATACATCATGATCAAGGGGGATTCATACCAGGGACACAGGGATGGTTCAACATCCACAAATCAATCAACGTGATACACCATATCAACAAACTGAGGAATAAAAACCACATGATCATCTCAATAGATGCAGAGAAAGCATTCACAAGATCCAACAGCCATTTATGATAAACATTTTGAACAAAATGGGCATAGAGGGGAACTACCTCAACATAATAAAGGCCATATATGACAAACCCACAGCCAACATCATACTCAATGGGCAAAAACTGAGCGCCATCCCCCTGAAAACAGGAATGAGACAAGGATGTCCTCTATCACCACTCTTATTTAACATAGTAGTGTAGGTCCTGGCCAGAGCAATCAGGCAAGAAAAAGGAATAAAAGGAATCCAAATAGGGAGAGAAGAAGTGAAACTCTCACTGTTTGCAGACGACATGATCTTATATATAGAAAACACCAAAGAATCCATTGGAAAACTTTTAGAAGTAATCAACAACTACAGCAAAGTTGCAGGGTATAAGATCAATTTGCATAAATCAGTAGCATTTCTATATTCTAATAACAAACTAACAGAAAAAGAACTCAAGAACACAATACCATTCACAATCACCACAAAAAGCATAAAATACCTCAGGGTGAATTTAACTAAGGAAGTGAAAGACCTATACAATGAAAATTACAAGGCCTTTCTGAGAGAATTGGATGACAACATAAGCACATGGAAAACATTCCATGTACATGGATTGGAAGAACAAACATAGTTAAAATGTCCGTTCTACCTAAAACAATCTACAGATTCAACGCTATCCCAATCAGAATCCCAATGACATTCTTTACAGAATTAGAACAAAGAATCCTAAAATTCATATGGGGCAACAAAAGACCCTGAATTGCTAAAGCAATCCTGAGAAAGAAGAACAAAGCCAGAGGCATCACAATCCCTGACTTCAAAACATACTACAAAGCTACAGTAATCAAAACAGCATGGCACTGGTACAAAAACAGGTGCACAGATCAATGGAACAGAATTGAAAGCCCAAAATGAAACCACACATCTATGGACAGTTTATCTTTGACAAAGGAGCTGAGGGCATACAATGGAGAAAAGAAAGTCTTTTCAACAAATGGTGCTGGGAAAACTGGAAAGCCATATGTAAAAGAATGAAAAGTGACCATTCTTTCTCACCATTCACCAAAATAAACTCAAAATGGATCAAAGACCTAAAGGTGAGACCTTAAACCATAAGGCTTCTAGAAGAAAACGTAGGCAGTACACTCTTTGACATCAGTATTAAAAGGATCTTTTCAGACACCATGTCTTCTCAGAGAGGGGAAACAATAGAAAGAATAAACAAATGGGACTTCATCAGACTAAAGAGCTTCTTCAAGGCAAATGAAAACAAGATTGAAACAAAAAGACAACCCACGAACTGGGAAAAAAATATTTGCAAGTCATATATCTGACAAAGGCTTAATATCCATAATACATAAAGAACTCACACAACTCAACAACAAAAAAATCAAACAACTCGATCAAAAATTGGGCTGGAGACATGAAGAGACATTTCTCCAAAGAAGATATATGGATGGCCAATAGGCACATGAAAAGATGCTCATCATCGCTGATCATCAGGGAAATGCAAATCAAAACTACACTAAGATATCACCTTACACCCATTAGAATGACAAAAATATCTAAAACTAATAGTAACAAATGTTGGAGAAGTTGTGGAGAAAAAGGAACCCTTATACACTGCTGGTGGGAATGCAAACTGGTGCAGCCACTATGGAAAACAGTATGGAGATTCCTCAGAAAATTAAAAATAGAACTACCATACGATCCAGCCATTCCACTACTGGGTAGCTATCCAAAGAGCTTGAAGTCAGCAATTCCAAAGTCCTATGCACCCTAATGTTCATTGCAGCATTATTTACAATAGCCAAGACGTGGAAGCAACCTAAGTGCCCATCAACAGATGATTGGATAAAGAAGATGTCATATATATATATATACACAGTGGAATATTACTCAGCCGTAAAACAGAACAAAATCGTCCCATTTGCAACAACATGGATGGACCTTGAGAGAATTATGTTAAGTGAAATAGGCCAGTTAGAGAAGGACAATCTCTGTATGACTCCACTCATATGAGGAATTTAAAAATGTAGACAAAGAGAACAGATTAGTGGCTACCAGGGGAAAGGTGGGGTGGGAGGTGGGCACAAAGGGTGAAGGGGTGCACCTACAACACGACTGACAAACAATAATGTACAACTGAAATCGCACAAGATTGTAATCTATCAACTCAATAAAAAAAATAAAAAGAAAAAAAAACCTCAATGAGATATCACCTCACTCCAGTCAGAATGGCTATCATTAACAAGACAGGAAACAACCAGTGTTGGAGAGGATGTGGAGAGAAGGGAACCCTCGTACACTGCTGGTGGGAGTGCAGCCACTATGGAAAGCCGTATGGAGTTTCCTCAGAAAGTTAAGAATAGATCTACCATATGATCCAGCTATTCCACTGCTGGGTATTTATCCAAAGAACTTGAAAACACAAATGCACAAAGATACATGCACCGCTATGTTCATTGCAGCATTATTCACAATAGCCAACACTTGGAAGCAACCTAGGTGCCCATCAAGGGATGAATGGATAAAGAAGATGTGGTGTATATATACAATGGACTACTACTCAGCCATAAGAAATGATGAAATCAAGCCATTTGTGACAACATGGATGGACCTTGAGGGTATTATGCTGAGTGAAATAAGTCAGAGGGAGAAAGTCAAATAGCATATTATCTCACACATAAGTAGAAGATAAAAACAATGACAAACAAGCACACAGCAACAGAGATTGGATTTGTGGTTACCAGAGGGCAAGCAGGGGAGGGAAGAGGGCGAAAGGGATGATTAGGCTCACATGTGTGGGGAAGGATTGTAATGAGTCTTTGAGTGGTGAACATGATGTAATCTGCACAGAATTCGAAATATAGTTCAATGTACACCTGAAAGTAATATAATGTTATAACCCAATGTTACTGCAATAAAAAAAAAGAACTTTAACCTTTACTACAAAAAAAAAAAGTGACAGGGCGTCCCCCAAGGAATGTATCATTTCTGTAAGAACCAAACCCAGGAACCAACTTTGTGTGATGTTCTTCCCTTGAAGAATCCTTGTCAATTTCAAGCATCACTTGGTGTCCACAAAGTCATAGGACACAACATGCCCTTTCTGAAGAAAAGCAGAGTGGTTAATAGTTTTGGTTTTGTTGACAGGGCTAACCAAATGAGGACAATATCTCTTGACATTTGCTGGTGGTGTGGAAACTTTTGTTGCTCTTAGGAAGGGCTCCATTTATTACCTCTAAATAGAGGAGCAGGGACAGAAATAATCCAGGTGTAATGAGACAGAGTTGGTATTGAGGCAACATGGGTGGCAAATATAAATCACCTGTAAAATTTGTAAGAGAAAGGAGGACAGAGGTAAAACACAGCCTAGAGGGAGTATAGAGGTATGGTTAGTTTAAAAAAAAAATAATGGAAGATATGGGAACATGATTTAATTTCAAAGAGAATGATAATATTTAGTGCAGGCATTTGAATACATAGCACATTCTGGCTACATAATTCACAGGATGCAGTGTACACTCCAAATCAATGACAATCATAATTTACTGTGCCTCCAGTTTATTGAATTCATGAGTCCAGAAATCAAAAGTTGGAAGTAGAAGTGGCCCCACCTACCATCACTCCCTGTGAGCCACATGGGGAGTTTGTGTTTCAGGTCTCCATGCTGCTGGCCTCTGCATGTTTAGAGGTCTTGGCTCCTAAAGAGATAGCACTTTCAGAGACATGGAAAAATCCCATTGAACTTCTGCTGCCCAGGACCTCAGGTCCCTCATGCCAAGAAGAGGAGTCACTGTCTGCCAGGAGTAGTTGACCTGGTCATCAACGTCACTGTGTGACCATGAGAATGCACATGGACTGGTACCCTGCTGTGCTCAGTCAGTGGCTGTAAGAAGCCAAGAAGCAACCTCAGAGCAAACACAGGGGTGGATACAGATGGCTGTGGGTCAGTTATACTCCCACAGAAAGAGATCCGAGCGGTGTGACCTTGAATGGGGCAGGTTCCTTTAGCTGAGGGCAATTCTCAATGAGGGCTAAACACTGAGGGCTGTCAGATGGCTGCACTCCCTGCACTTGGAAGAATAAACCCTTAATTTAGAAGGGAGAAGTGGACAACACAGCACAGGACTCACTATAGTCTATCCTTTGGCTATTTGGATTGTGACCTGCAACAACATATACAGTGTCCCATGAGAGCTTATTTGTGATGCATGGAAGTTTGGAGTTGAGAGAGACTTTCCTTAGGAAATGAGAGCTAATCTGAGAACTGAAGGATCATGAGTAAGACTCAGCCAAGCATACTCTTGTCTTGCTGACCTGCTTCTCTGTAAATTCAATTCTCTCTCCCACTACTGCCATCAGGATAGAACACCAAAAGAGCATATGACACTGCCAAGTGGATATTATTAGTAGGGTAGTTCATAGGCACATCAAGCTGAACCTCTACAAGAACAAATTCAATGTTTTTTCCTTCATTTATTTTTTTCCTTCCTTCCTTCCTTCCCTTTCTCCCTCCCTCCCTTCCAAACATGTTATATCAGAAAGAGTAACACCAGTGACAATGTCAAAAGATCCACACAAGGAATTGTCTAAATGGTTAAGCAATAATAACATTATGTTAAAATAGGCTTAATAGCTAGTCTTTACCTTTTTTGTGTGTGAGGAAGATTCACCCTGAGTTAACATCTGTTGCCAATCCCCTTCTTTTTTTGCTTGAGGAACATTAGCCCTGAGCTAATATCCGTGCCAGTCTTCCTCTACTTTGTATGTGGGATGCCTCCACAGCAAGGCTGATGAGTGGAGTAGGTCCACACCCACAGGATCCGAACCTGTGAACCCCAGGCTGCTGAAGCAGAGTGTGTAGAACTTTAACCACTTGGCCACAGGGCTGGCCCCTAGCCTTTACTTTTTTATTAGCATTTATTACAGTCTCGATTTTTACCATTTATTTGTACATTAATGTATTCTCTTTCTCTCAATAGAATATAAGCTCTATGAAAATGGGCCTTTATTTTGCTTCAAACTTCATACCATTCCTGGAAGATAGCAGGTAATAAATATTTAGAGGCACAAATCAACCACACCAATGCTAATACTAGAATTAGAAATGCACTTGGGCATGCAGATGTTTCCAATTTGCTCTTTCTCACAGTCTTTGCCTCATAGTAAACATCATCTACACAAACTGAACATTTGTAACTGTCACAAATTTATATAGTAGATTTCCTCTTGTTTCTTCCATTAATCCATCTGTTAACTTCAAAATGTCTTGTTTTTCATATTCATTTTACTTACATGTAAAAATTTAGGTAATTTGCCTCCTTAAAGCAAAAACCCAGATCAAGTAGTGGTGTAAATAACAGAATAGGAAGAAAACAAGAACTATCGTTTAGATAGCATGTTTCCCACGTGATGAATAAAAGGGAATAGTTACAGATGGGTATATTACACACATCTTGGGAACTGTAATGGACTGAGTTGTGGGCCCCCAAAATTCATATGTTGAAACTCTAATCTCCAGTACCTCAGAATGTGATGTATTTGGAGGAAGGGTCTTTAAAGAGGTAATTAAGCTAAAATGGGGTCATTAGGGTGGGCCCTAATCTAATTCGAGTGATGTCTTTATAAGAGGAGGAGACAAGGACACACAGAGAGACTCCAGAGGCACTTGTGCACAGAGAGATGACAATGTGAAGAGACAGCAAGAGAGCAGCCATCTGCAAGCCTAGAGGAGAGGCCGCAGAGGAAACCAAACATGCTGGTACTTTGATCTTGGCCTTCCAGCCCCTAGGATGGCCAGAAAATAAATGTCTGTGGTTTAAGTCACCTAGGCTTTGGTATTTTGCTGTGGCAGCCCTAGAAAACTAAGAGAGGCACCAATTAAAAATCCTCTTGCCCCATTTTTTTACTCCAGCCATGTCTTCTTTAATTATTTCAATGGAGACTGTGAAAAGCTTCGCACAGCTGCAACTGGAAAGCACCTTGCCTCAGGCCCATGTCACATTCCTCCTACTTTCTGTCCTGAAGCTTCTCTTATACCACTATATGGAACACCTGAGGGAATCTGCTCTGTACTCATAAATTTGCAACTCAGAAATGTGGGAGATTGGGGTCAACCCCATGGCCTAGTGGTTAAGTTCGGTATGCTCTGCTTTGGGGGCCTGGGTTTAGTTCCCAGACATGGATCTATACCACTCATGGGTGGCCACACTGTGGTGGTGAGCCACATACAAAATAGAGGAAGTTTGGCACAAATGTTAGCTCAGGGTAAATCTTCCTGAAGCAAAAAGAGGAAGATTGGCAAGAGATGTTGGCTCAGGGCAAATCTTCCTCGGCAAAAGTAAAAAAAGAAATGTGGGGATGTTAATCCCTCTAGGATCATCCTTGGCCAATAGAAGACATGAGCTGATATCTTTTAACCTACCTACTGGAAAGTTCTGAGACACATTTCATAATGCACCTCGGAAGGGTTTGGTGGCATTGAGCACTAGTCACCCATAGAGGGATCAAAATGACAACGATTCCTTTTGTTGTCTTTCCTTCCTTCTCTTTTTGACTCCCATTGTTCTGTACTCCTACTCTTTGTGATCAAATTTTCTCCCAAAAAACCATCTGCACACAGCCTTTGTATTGAGGCCCTGTTTTCAAGGAAACACATTATAAGATGGGAGAAGGGCAGTAAAATAATGCTTTGGTTTATGAAATAGTAATAAAATTGTTAATTTTCATGAAATAATGCTAAATAATTTGCAGTTATATTAACATGCCTTGTCATTGTTATACCTCAATGTCCTCGTGTATGATGTTTCTGATTTTAGACTTGACTCAGACATTCCAGTGACAAGAACTTACCATACAGGTACACTCATACTCATGTAAAATTTTCTATGTACAAAGTTATTCATTGCAGCATTGTTATATAAAAATATCGGCAACACTAGAGTCACTACCTGTCAGTCACTAGAGAACAACTTAGATAAATGAAGGTGCACTTGTACAATGCAATACTATGCAGCCAAGAAAAGCAAGATGAATGGTTAATTCACACACACACACACACACACACACACACACACAAACTACTCTAGCTAATAAACAAATTCAGCAAGTTTGCAGAGTACAATTTCAACACAGATAAATCAATGTTTCTATACACAGCAATGAACAATCTGAAAAACTCCATTACAATTGCATCAAAACTAATAAAATACATAGGGAGATAGTTAACCAAGGAGGTAAAAGACTTGTATACTGAGACCTAGAAAACTTTGCTGAAAAAAGTTACAAAGGACCTAAATAAAACAATGATGAAATACAACTACACACCAATTAGAAAGAAAGTATTGTATGATTTCATTTATAGGAAAAATCTAGAAAATGAAAACACAAATCTATAGAGACAGAAAGTAGATCTGTGGCAGCTTAGACATTAAGGGAGTAGGAAAATGGGGGCATGACAGCCAAAGACACTTTTGGAGTGAGGCAAAGTTTCTAAAATTGTGATGGTTGCACCATTCTGTGAACATACTAAAAAACACTGAATACTATAATTTTAAATGGCTAAACTGTATGGCATGCAAATTATGTCTCAACATAGCTGTTGCAGAAAACAAACAAAAGAGAAAATCTTGATAATGGCTACATCATAGGAGCAAAAGAAATGTAATGACTCTGAAGCACTTGGAGCTTAAGATGCAATAAGCTTTAGGTGCCATTATATTTTTACTTCTTAATGTTAAAACTTAATATAAAACTCTTGTAATCAAGAGTATTATACGGGCATAAATAAACGTTACTGGCACAGAAGAGTATAGAAATTGATACGAGCATATATCAGAATTTATTGTTTAATAAAGGTGGAATTTCGAATCAGTAGGTCAAGGATAGTTTATGAATAAATGACACTATGACTAGTGGCTCTCTTTCTGGAGGGAAAAAAAATGGATCCACTACCCCACACCACATGTCAAAACACATTCTTTGAAGATTAAAGACTAAAATGTCATTAAAAGAATTTTTAGAAAACACTAGGAAAACTGAATGTAATCTAGAGTTTGAAGAGAATTTTTTAGGTCAGGCAGGAAACCTAGAAATTATTTTTTTAAAAAGATTCTTTTGGCTACATAAAAATTATTTTGTACAGAAAAATTAACATAGCAAACTGGATATCAATTCAATAGATCAATAAAATACATTTAATAATACACATGAACAATTCTTGTAAAATGTGCTAGTAAATCAGGATTTTTAAAAGATCTTTATTAACTCCGCAAAGGCCACCCACTAAAAACCACAGCAAACTGGATCACCAGAGAAACTTTAGAACCATTCCTGAATAAGTGAGGAATGCCTGCTATCAGTGCTATTTCACAAGCTAGTATGGGAGGCCCTGGACCATATGGTAAGATTGGAAAAATAAAAACAGAAATACATACTTGAAGAAGATGTAAATTTACAGAAAAATGTCATTAAATTCGAAATGCAAGGGAATCAATGATCAGACTTTAGCATGGTTTTCTGGACAGAGTTTTGGGACCCCTTTCCCTGGTTAACAGGCAAATCTAGCAAGCAAACCGCATAGGCTTTAAGTCAGTACTACAAAATCCAGGCTGTACTGTGGCGCAGCTGTGCAGGCCATCTTCAGCCTGTGTCAAATTACCTTGCAACTCCACATGTCATGACAGAAGATCCCAGCTGGACAGACTCACAACAGGAAGAGAGAAAGGGGTACCTCACTCTTATATTTCTCAGCTGCATTTCTTAGAGGCTGAGGGACAACTAAGGATCCTGGTCCTTGCTGCCTTCCACTCATAGATAACATCAGCATCTCTGAATTTGTTTGATGTATAACCAAGAAATCTTAATTATGTTATCTTCTACGTATAATCTAGAGAAAAGCCCATGTGTACTCTATCCTTTTTTAAAAACATATATGAACTCTATTTGTAAGGCTTTTTCTTCTTTTCCTCTTCCCAGCACACACACAGTTTTGTGAAAGAGATACAGGAAACTCACACACCTTGGAGCAGTTCCATCAGAGCACTCTGTTGAACTGTTTTCCTGGGGTTCGAACTCCTCACACCGATTGTTGAATAAACTCCTTAACTAGTATCATGTGGACTCTTCCAGTCCACATCTAGCAAAAATCACATCTAGCAAAAAAATTTAATAGATAGGTAAAACACATTTAATAACGCACACGAACTCTTGATAAAATGCGTTATTAAATCAGGGTTTAAAAATCTGTATTAGCTCTACAAAGGACATCCACCGAAAACAATAGCACACATGATTACCGGGGAAATTTTAGCTCTATTCCTGAATAAGCTAACAATGCCCAGTACCAGTTCTATTTCAAAATAAATAAATAAATAAAAAGAGAAACACATACTAGAAGAGGTAAAAAATAAAAGATTTGCAGAAAATGTCACTACACTGAAAACCCAAAGGAATCAATTTTAGAGTTTAGCATGGTGTCTTTCAAATAAAGGCCTAAAGACGGAATTGACTGGATTGACAGGATTATCAATACGGGAGAATCACTGTAAGGGCTCTAGGAACGAGGGGAGAAGAGGGAGAAAAACCTTTTAATGCTTCGCCCTTCAGGCTTGACTATGCAGCGTCCACACGCGCGCTGGGTCTCCTCCCACCTCCAGCCCCGCCCTCAGGGATCGGCCGCGCCCTCCGCCCGTAGTTCCGCCCACAGGTCTGGTTCCATCCTCAACCTTGTCCCTGGGCTTGATTCGGGCCCCATCCCCCACGCCGAGCCTAGCCGGGGCCCATCCGCACCCACGCGGGAGGAAAGCAGAAATCCCCGCTCCGAGGTTGCCGAGCGGAGCCGACTGCTCCAGCGCCGGAGCCCCGCCCCTTCCCAACCCCGCCCCCGACAGGAAGCGGAATGACGTCACAATTCGTCGCGGTTCCGGCGGCTGCTGCCGCGGTGCATCTTGAAGTTGTTCCTGTTGGTTGTGGTCCAGCGCAGCTCGGGTTCGGCGAGGTGGGCGCGAAGGAGGGGGAAGCGGGCGGAAGAGGGAGTCACGGGACGGGCTTGGGCGGCCGCCCGGGGCCTGCTGAGAGGGGCCTGGCGCGCGCCGCTCGCTTCCGCCGGGGCTGCGGGGCCTCCCGGCAGGGCCAGGTCTTAGACGCTGCTCGGCCGTCGTGCCCCGGGAGGAGCCGGATCTGCAGTGGGGTGAGGGCGCTTCTGTGGGGTCGCGTCATCCTCTGTGCTCCCCTTTCAGAGGCTCCACAGCAGCCTTGTGACTTTCCTGCAGGAGGAAGAGGATTTCCGCCTTTCTGGCGGGTTGACTGCGGTCCGTATCCGCGTCTCCCCGGACGTGGTGCTTCCGGCGTCTCTGGTGTGCGCCGGGGAAGGTAGGTTCCAGAGGCCTGTTTCCTTTCATATGCGGAAGAATGTTTCATCTGAGAATTTGGCTTTGACTTTGCACGGTCTTTATTTATCTTTGACACATATTCGGGTAGGAATATGATGTGCTTTCTTAGATGTCCATGATGTGCGTATTTCTGTATAGAAATGTTAGCATATTTAGACCATAGTCTATCTGCTAAAGAGGAACAAGAATACTCATCTCTCTCTTCATCTGAATTTCCTAAGCCTGTTTCTCCCTACAAAACTTCCAAACATGAGCCAGTCAGAAAAAACAGATGGAGGCTTTTTTTTTTTTTGCCTATTTCTAGAATAAACTTCCTGTAAACAGAATGTTTGCACTAATTATAATTTTTCCCTCTTCTTTTGTTTGAAAAATCTTAAACCTAAATAAAGTGTGAATATCCAGTGCAATGAATGTCCATTGAAGTAGATTCACTCATTTTTAGCGTTTTGCATGTTTGCTCTCTAAATAAATATCGATTTTTTGATAAACTATTTGAGACAGTAAGTTGAAAATAAATTTCAGGCATGATACTTGACTTTTAAATACTTGGTAATGCATCTCCCAAAGATAAAGACATTGTGCTAATAAAACCATAATAGAATTATTCCCCCCCCTGAAGAATTTATAATAATAATGTCATCTACTGTCTACTTTATGTAAAAACTAAAATCCTCCACATTGTTCCAAAATATGCTTTTGGGTGTTTTTGGATCTAGGATGCAATCAAGGTTTATATATGGCATTTTTTTATGTCTTTTAATCTCTTTTAAAATAGAGCATTGGCTGTTGCTGCTTTGTTATATTGACTTTTTGAAGAGTCATACATTCTTTTAGAAAGTCACACTTTTTGACGTTTCTTTGATTTTTTAATTCAGATGTAATTGACATACAACTCTATATTAGTTTCAGGTGTACAGCATAATGATTCAATATTTGTATATAGTCTGAAATGATCACCACAATAAGTCTAGTTAACATCCATCACCACACATAGTTACAATTTTTTTCCCTTGTGGTGGGAACGCCTAAGATCTATTTTCTTAGCAACTTTCAGATATACAATACAGTATTGACTATAGTCGCTATGCTGTACATTATATGTACCCAGGACTTATTTATGTTATAACTTGAAGCTTGTACCTTTCAATCACCTTTATCCATTTCTCCCACCCCCAACTTCTGACATTCACTCATCTGTTCACTATATCCAAGAGTTTGAGTTTTTTGTTTGAGTTCCACATATAAGTGAGATCCTGTGGTATTTCTCTTTGTCTGTCTGATTTATTTCACTTAGCATAATGCCCTCAAGGTCCATCCATATTATTGCAGATGGCAGGATTTTCTTCTTTTTCATGGCCAAATAATATACCATTGTGTATATATACTACATTTTCTTTATCCATTCATCCATTAGGTGTGAGGTGATACCTCATTGTGGTTTTGATTTGCATTTCCTTTATGATTAGTAATGTTGAGCATCTTTTCATGTACCTGTGGGCCATCTGTATGTCTTTGGAAAAATGTCTGTTTAGATGCTCTTCTCATTTTTGAGTTAAATTGTTTATTTTTTTACTGTTGAGATGTCTGAGTTCTTTATGTATTTTGAATATTAACCCCTTTGGCAGATATGTGACTTGCAGAAATTTTCTTTCATTTTGTAGATTTCCTTTTCATTTTGTTGATGGTTTCCTTTGCTATACAGAAGTTTTTTAGTTTGGTGTAGTCCCACTTCTAAAAAATCATCTCCAAGACCAGTGTCAACGAGCTTACTGCCTATGTTTTCTTCTAGGATATTTATGGTTTCAGGTCTTATAGTCAAGTCTTTAATCCATTTTGAGTTAATTTTTGTTTATGATGTAAGTTAGTGGTCTAGTTTTATTCTTTTGCATGTGGTTGTCCGGTTTTCCCAACACCATTTATTGAAGACACATCCCACTGTGTATATTCCTGGCTCCTTTGTCATAAATTAACCATACATGTGTGGGTTTATTTCTGAGCTCTCTGTTCAATTGGTCTATACATCTGTTTTTGTGCTGATACCATCCTGTTTTGAATGCTGTAGCTTTGTAATATGGTTTAAATCAGGCAGCGTGATAGCTCCAGCTTTCTTCTGGTCTAGAGACTTCAAAAGATCACTTACAAAATATTTTGTGGATAATATTGTGTACCTCAAGTTACATTTCATTAGAAAGACATAGATTTATATTGTCCTTCTGTTAGTGATGCTACATTTGATTGCTTAAGGTAGTAATCACCAGAGCCCTTCTTTTTAAAAATAGAGTTCTTCTTTTGAATAAGAAAGTCATAAATGGGGTGATATTTTGGCGCATTCAGAATCTTACTCCACAACAACCTTTCTGTCAATTGTTTTAGCATCTCTGAGTAACCAGCAGTGATCTTCTGTATATGTTGTTTCAGATTTGTAGAAGTACACTTTCAGGGCAGGATTTTAAGGTTGGATTTCTAGGTCAAAGGACAAGTACATACTTAATTTTGCTGGATATATAGACCCCTTCCATAAATCCTGTGCCATTTGGTAGGTTCTTTTTTTTGTTTTTGAAGATTGGTACCTGAGCTACCATCTGTTGCCAATCTTGTTCTTTTCTTCTTCTTCCCAAAGCCCCCCAGTACATAGTTGTATATCCTAATTTTAGATCCTTATGGTTGTGCTATGTGGGATGCCACCTCAGCATGACCTGATGAGCAGTGCCATGTCTATGCCCAGGAACTGAACCGGAGAAATCCTGGGCCACCGAAGTGGAGTGCATGAACTTAACCACTCGGCCCCAGAGCTGGCCCCCATTTGGTAGTTTCTAAATCAACTTAAAAACGTGTTTAAAAATCATCCTGGGGGCCAGTCCCATGGCCAAGTGGTTAAAGTTCCATGTGCTCTGCTTCGGCAGCCTGGGTTCACGGGTTTGGATCCCTGGCATGGACATACTCTGCTCATCAGCCATGTTATGGAGGCATCCCATGTACAAAAAATAGGGGAGAATTGGCACAGATGTTAGCTCAGAGCTACTCTTCCTCAAGCAAAAAAAGAGGAGGATTGGCAACAGATGTTAGCTCAGGGCTTGTCTTCCTCACCAAAAAATAAAAATAAATTTTAAAAAAGTCATTCTGGAGAAACAGAACAAATTTTAGTTTTAACTGCAAGGCACTTGTGTTCAAAAAGGTATCTAATCCACTTTCTTCCTGAGTAAAAATACTCAAATAGATTTTCAGAATTACAGTGTTTGGGCTTATTTCTAGTGTTCACACACATTTTGTATACTTCCTGTTTAATTATTGTGTTGTTTTTCTATTTTTTTGTGACTTCAATTCGTGCATATCTCCCACTGTAACATTTTCGTGGTAAACGGCAATTCTCTGACAATCCACAGATGATCATTATGTTACTCTAATGAGCTACACTGTGTGCCAGGGACAGGGAAACAATGGCCACCAAAACAGAGATAGTACTGCCACCATGAGGCTTACAGTCTATTTAGGAAGACAGATTTTAGATGAATTCTGGCAAGTTTATTATCTAGACATAATAACAGCTTCATGTGAAAAGAGAAGATACATTGGGAGGGGTTGATATTTCAATCGAGAATGAAAACATGGATATGATTTAGCTAATCAAGTCATTGAGCTAGGGTGAGGAGGTGTAGAGTGAATGAAAACATTGCAGATGAAGGGAACTTCATGAGCAAAATACTAGAGCAGTTGAGAGCTCAGTGTATTTCTTAAGCTGAGGAAAGAAGATTGGCTGAAGCAGAGCAGAACCAGAGAATGGTGGGAGATAAATTGGAGTGTGGGAACAAGACCAGAGGAATTACATACTCTGAACTACATTCTAAGGCCATGGGAAACTTATGAAATATTTTAAGAGAGAGAGTAATTTGAGTCTACTTACAACTTAAAAAGAATGCACAAACTCCTAGTTTGAGAATGGTCTTCAAGAAATGTGAGGTTGAAGGCACAATGAATAAGTTTTAAAACACAATGGTGGTTACCTACAACTGGGTTATTATTATGAAACAGAAAATAAATGAGAGTTTTATAGAAGGTAAAATTGAGAGAATGTTAATTACTAGATGAAGTTAATCCTTCATCTGTTGACTTACTAGAAGAAAATTTGCACTTAGTCCTTAAAATAGTTAAGACATAGTGAAAAAATTGAATTCCTCAAATTTTGTCACAGTCTCACTGAATATTCTCTTTTCCAAAGACTAAATTGTAATGTTAACTGCTAATAACTTGTATATAAAATAAAAATGGAAAGGATATGGAAGTGAATGGTTAGTTTAATTGGTCTCTTGATTGTGGTTGATATCCACGGGTTACTTTTCCAACATCTGGTTCCACAGTTCGCTTGCCCTCCGTGAGAACCTTAGCTGATCTGGCTTGTGCATCTGATGGAGCAACCTAAATCTTTATTCCCAGAGAGTCCAAAGCCTTCATTGTCCTGCCTTTTTTTCAGTTGTAATTTTCTATTAACTTTTTCTGTGGAGTATGCAACTGCTAGGAGGTTCTAGGCTCATCCTCCTTGCCCCAGTTGTACTGCAGTAACCCACTTTCCCTTTGGTTATAGAGAACAATTACTCCAGGCAGTAGATGAAGCCCCAAATGGCCAGGTGGCAATCTCATCTTCTGTTTTGGTGGAACCATAATTATGCCCCCTCTGGGAAGCATTCTGCATTAGAGATTAAGCTCTCCAAACCTTCAGTGCTCTAAGTTGCTAGGATTGGAAGCAAAAATTCTGTCAAGGAGCTGTTCCCACATTTGCCCATCAATTCCTGGACCTGTGTATTCTGGCTGTGGGGAGACAGTACCATGTAAGGCTATCTGATTCAAAGCATATACTGTGTCCTGTAAGACAGAATGTTATTGTTTCAAAGGGTTGTTTCACAGTTGGTGCTTGAAATGGGATTTTCACTAAGCAATTCCACCTTTCATTTATATCAGCTCCTTTTGAGTGTTGAGCATATGTGGTAAGACCAGACCAGTTGATTCCATGAACATGCTCCCACTGTTGCACTTTGTAATGAAATGTGTTTCTTAATTAGAAACAATGATGTGTGAATACCATCACTATAGGTAAAGCATTTTGTGAGTCCGTGGATGGTGGTATAAGCAGAAACAGTACTAGCAGAAAAGCAAATCCATATCCAGAACATGAATCTATTCAAGTGAGGATGGATCTTTCCCACCTCCGTAGTCGAGGAGATCCAGTATAATCACCCTGCCCCCAGGTGGGTGACTCGTCCACTCCAGGGAATGGTGTCATATTGAACAGTCAGTGTTCATTTCTGCTTTTAGCACATTAGCCACACATTAAGCAATAGTGTTAACTGGGTCATCCTTGAAAAGGGGAAGTCCATGCTGTTGAACCCGTATGTAAGGTTTATCCCTACTACCATGCCATTTTGTTCATGGGCCCATTGAGCAAGCACTGGGGTGGCTTGGGAAAGTAATGGACACCTGCAGACTGTGTCGTTTTGCCCACCTGATTATTAGTAATCTCATTTACAGTGGGTTGCCTTTGGTGGACGTTCACATGGGGCACAAATAACTTCACAGTCTGTCAGTGCAGAGATGTCCATTCATACACCTTTTCCCACAGTTCCTTGTCCTCAACCTTCCAATCTTTTTCCATCCACATCTTTGATTATCTAGCCAAAGGATTGCCAACCATTCATGAATCAGTATCCAAACATAGGGTCAGTTCTCACTGCAGACCCAATGGACAGCCAAATATACTTGTTGAAGTTCTGCCACTGGGAAAATTTTTAATCACTACTATCTTTCAGAGTCATTCTTTCAGTAAGGATATAGAGCTTCAACTATACCACCAGATGATTCAGGCTTAGTATGCAGACTCATCTGTAAACCAGACTTTTGTCTCAGTCAGCAGGATGTAAGGACCACCATGGAAAACTATACACATGGCCTGAGGAAGAGTGGGTAGTGCAATCACAGTTGTTGAAAGAGCCTTTGCAACTTACCGTACAATTCACTTGTACTCACTGTAGTTGCCTGAGCTTGATCTCTTAGGAGCGTACATACTCCCCTGTTTTCTTCTGGTACATATTTGCAGAGTTGGATTTATTTTGGATGTAAGCTGTTATCTCCTGCCTTATATCTTATACCAGTTCCCTTGGATTTTGTACTAGCTGTGCGTCTAGGTGATTATAGTGGGTCTTGAGAGTGAACATTCCTTATAAGGCATCTGCTCCAAGTGAGATTATCACAGAGTTGTCAAGCAGGGTAAGGCTAGTCGTTTCAAAAACCAAAGGGCAAGCTACTTACTTCATGGTAAGGGAGGGTCAGAGTGTCTTGGATGTTGAAGATTGTGAGTTTCATCTGGGTCCACTAGATGTCCCCATTTCAGGTTTCCTCTCATTCTTCCCAGATCAGTGCCCTCAATTTCACATTAACTACTGCATGAGACTGAATTTAAGTATGGTTGAACAATTACATTTTGCATTTGATTTTCAGCAATATCTTGCCCCTGTGACCACAAAACATGAGTTTTTAAGAGCTGTCATGGAATCTCTCTGGTCCCAGACTTTGACTTGAACTCCAGGTTAGCAGATCTGAGTTTGCCGTTCTCTGGGCAACTGCACTCAAAAGAATCCATCCCTCATCACAACCATTATAATCATCATTATTGCTGTAATCATTAAGTATAGCATTCACTTAGTCTCCCAAGGCAGGTGCTTCAGTTGGCGCTGTATTACAATTAACTAGGTACTAGCTTGACTGTTGTGGCTTTATGAATGTCTTTCCCATTGGCAAGGAGCTCAGTTCTTTGCTGAAGTTCAAAGGCTTGACTAAACCTATCCCCAGATCTCATCTTTACTCCTTGTCTCGAGGGATCACTGTCCTTCTTGATTCTGTTTAAGTCTGCATGAAATCAAGAGACAGAAATTATACTTTGATTTAAACAGGAGAAGTGTAATATAAAGATGTAAAGAGAATTCTAACAGATGTCTTAGAGTTGATGGAGAGTACCTAAGGAAGGCCAAACTTGTAGGGTGGCCCTCTCCCCAACACTTAACTTGAGACCTTGTTGGAGAAGGTGTCATGGCAGGCCATTGGATGGTGCGGTAGTTCACTGGGTTGCCAGGGCCAGAGCTAGTCAGCAGTCAGAGGGCAAGCAGAAAGCAAACCTCTGGAATGCAGACAAGCCATGACTGGTGGGTAGATGTGAAGTGAATTGGGGTGGCATTACATGTGCACGACCTAGAGCACTAAGTATCCATATAAGGAGGCCGTGGGAATCAACTGACTGATGCACAGATTAGCCAAGGCTGGTGGATGAGTGCTCAGAAGAAGACAATGTTGTTTTTCCCATCCTTACTTTCTTAAGATAAATACATTGCTGAAAACTGAGATGTGTATTGTGCCAAGAACAGTTATTTAGCTATAGTCTGGGTATACTTGAAGAGTGGTGTGATGAATCTCCACTGTCTATCACTAATCACTGGGTGCCTTCAGTGAGCCAAGCTCTATTCCACACCTTGTATTGCAAGCATTGGCATCCAGAACAGACATAGGCTACCCGTGATATGCAAAAAAAAAACTCCTCTCCAAAAGAAAGCTGATCCTAATACCAGACAACATTGTCAAAAAGCCTTACTACAGCTACAGAGGTCATTATAATAAAAGATTCTGTTTCTCCAAAAATATAAAAATTCAAATGTGTATCCACTCAGTAATACTGTTGAAAATATATAAAGCATTGCTTGAAGTAAAAGAAATAGACAAGTCCACAATTCTAGTGGGAGATTTTAATATATTTCACCTATATTGTTTCACTAAACAATAGAGGAAAATCAATTAGGATATACAATTAAAAATGATATGTAAACTGCCTAATATATAGAATAGTGTATATAGTAACTGATTGAACTCAGTGCTTGTCTAGTGAGTGAGTAAGGAATGTACTGGAAGGGGCAAGGAGGCTTTCTAAGGAGATAAATGTGTTCTGTATTCTGTGACTGATGATCACACAAGTATATGCAATTGTCAAAACTAATCCAGTAAATGCTTAAGATCTCTGAATTTTTCCATTAATTATATCTCAATTATGAAATAAACACAAATCATTCTATGCAGACACCATCTGGGAAAACACATTTGTGGGCCTATTCAGCCCAATGAGTTTGAAACCCCCCAGTTTAAGACCCCTGATAGTAAGTACAGTTATATTGTGAGTCTAGACACACAGCTTTTGTGACCATATGTGTTTCTGGGTTTTAGTCTTCTGAACTGTAGAATAAGGACTGGGGTTGTGAGGGTGATAGTGGTTAATAGATAATGAACTGTGGAACTTTCATTGTTTGTCATTATTCAAATACCACTTTGTAGGTCAGCATTTGGCTTGTTAGTCTGTGTTGGATTTATGGAAAGTTATTGACTTTTTAATAAAAGAAAGTTAACTGTTAAATATAGAATGTTGAAAGAGAAACATGGAAGAAGTCTATGGAAGATACAAATAAACAGAAGCAGATTTGGTGGAAACGTAACTGATGAATAATATGAAAAGGTGGTTGTCTGAAAAGACTGAAAGAATAAAGAGATAAGCCAGTGATAAGAACTTAAAAGGAGGCCTAGAGCTTCAAGCTTCTCCAAACATCCATCAAGGGAAGCTCAAGGATGTTGACTGAATAAAATGTTTTGTTTTTCTTCCCCTCATATGCCTAGCAGCAGTCTACACCAGTGCTGTTCAATACAAACATGATTGGTAAATCATGTATGTAATAAAAATATTTTAAGTACCCACAATAAACAAAAATGGAAAAAGTAAGATTATTTCTAAGAATGTATTTTATTTTAATATATTATTTAAAATATTAGTTAAGCATGTAATAAATATTTAAAAATTAAGATATTTTACATTATTTTCTTCATTCAGAGTATTCAAATTCACTGGACACTGGGGTTTTTTTTAATCCATATACTTGATTTATATTTATATCATACAAAATTTACAGTTGAAATATTCAAGTTGTCCAAAGCATAAAAGTGAGCTACAAGCTTCTAGTGAGACATCTGGTAAAGAATGGTCCTCAGTAAATGGCAGTTGATGTTACTGATACTCATTATAAAGCATACTCTTTTAGTAGCTTTCAGCTATGTCATTGGGTAGAACGAGCTAATTTATTGTGTTGGATGACTGATAATTAAAATTTGTTGATTAATAATTGATATGAAACAGGACTCCAGATAACCCAATCTCCAGACGGATGGAGATGGCCCTATCCACTTATATCCATAAGCTGCCATAAAATAATCTTGGTTCAAGGAAAGGAGTGTTCAGGCAAATTTCACTAATCAGTCTTGCAGGATGGTGACCTCTGATTTGTCCCATGGTAATTCCTTGGTAATGCACTTTTTCAGAGGCTGCTTTAAGTTCTCCCTGTATGATATAGAGTCCTTTGGTCTGGGCCTGGGCACTCATGCTGCTGGTTCATCTAGGAGGAGCTGAAGTAGGCTAGAGAATGCTGTGCTCTAAGTCAGCTTCCTTGTGTAGGTGCATTAGGTAGAGTTGCTGCATAATCTCATTCATGAATTTTATTGGTTTGACAAATGAAGAGTCACATTACTTAGGGCATGGGTTTCCTTACCTGTGAAATGAAACTATTGTTCCTTTCCTGATGGGCAGCATGGCTCACAATCCCCTTTTCTGGCTCCAGGTGAGACAGGACTTCTCTTGTCATTTGATGGCAGTAGAGTGGATTTTCTTGAGTGTACAAGGATATTTGGGAATTTAAAGCTAGAAAGGAATAATTTCTAGGCAGGTGAATTTGGGAATTATGGTCATCTCTTCTTCTCTTCCCCTAGGTCTTCTTTCTAAGGATCCGTTCTGCCTTCCTGAGGAAAACTGGAAGCAGAAAGAATGGTGACTGACTGTTTGACACATCGTTCCCAGGTGCGAAGAAAGTGTATTCTACAAAATTACATACTGTATCCGCCAGACAGACACATTTCCTTCTAGGTAGACCTGTCTCCAGAGCTTCTTAAAGAAATGAAGCCAATAAGGATGGAGTTCCTGTTGAATTTCCTCACAAAGTGGTGCATCATATTGGTGTTGGATTACCCTGAGTAATCTGAGTATTTCAGTTATTGCTACCAGCTGTTGACTGATGAGGGTGGCTGCATAATTTTTATATTGTTTGGTATGCTGACAGATGGTAAGGAAGATGAGGGTGTGCATTTCTCCAAAGAATTTATTCATCAGCATTTACAAGTAACTGCAATTTTCTTAGGAGTGTCCTGTAAGAGGGAAATAAGACAAGAACTTTTAGTCTAGTTGGGGTGAGATAAGTTCATGTATTACAGGTTCCATTAAAGGTATAACTGAAGGATATCAATCATAAGTATAGATAGAAGAGTGCTTAGGACCATGCACCCTGTGAAAGTTGGTGAGAGACCTTGGAACCCTCTGTTGCCATTAGGTCTCCCATCTTCATTGCCCAGTGAACATTGATGGAGATGTTACTTTACTGAAGCCAGCTTGTATGTAATGGTTTAGGATTCCATGACCTTTGATGATGTGGCTGTGGACTTCACCCAGGAGGAGTGGGCTTTACTGGACCTAACTCAGAGAAACCTATACAGAGATGTGATGCTGGAGAACTACAAGAACCTGACGACAGTAGGTAAGGCTGCCATCATTGCTGTAGCATCTTATGGAACAGGTAAATATTATGTACTTAATATGTTCCTGGATGGGTGGTGTCAAATCTGAGTACAATGGGAAATAAGATACACATGGTCTCTGCATTAATGGGTTTTTATTCAGCGTAGTTGCTGTAAAGCTGTGGTTCTAGGACTAACAGCATCACCATCACTCTGTTAGAAATGTGCGTTCTCAGATTCCACTTTGACATACGGAATGAAACTCTGGCATTGGGGCCTAAGCATCTGTGTTTTAAAAGACACTGGACACAATTCTGATGGACACCAGAGTTTGACAACCAGTGGTGTAGTAGTTTCTCCATGAGAATGAAAATCTCTTTTTGCACTTTTATTTTCTCTTGCAGTGAAAGTCTTATTGCTTTGTAAATGTGTATGTGTACATCTGAATGTGGTTTCAGGAGCCAGAGATAAACAATCTACTTGGGACACAGGAAAGGGATTTTTGCATTTTTATCTCATTTGAATGATTTTACAATATTCATTAGAAATATAGGACCGGTTCATTGAAGTGTTTATTGTCTTTTACAGGAGCCTTGTCCATTAATATGTCTTTCCCTGTGGACAGGTTATCAGTTGTTCAAACCCAATCTGATTTCTTGGTTGGAACACAAAGAAGATTTGAGGACAGTGGAGAGAGGAGTCTGCCAAGGTAAGCGTGAAGAACAACTATGGCCAGTGAAAATTTCACTATGTTCGGAATTATAATGAGGAGACTTTTTAAGATGTGCTTTCTCTCAGAAGGCTGAGGTCATTGGTCTCTGATGCTTTGGGATGTCTTCATGTTCACATATATTCTTACTTTACAATTACTCAAAGTTTCCTGTGATCTCACCAAAGACCTGTTCTGGGTTTTTTTTTTTTTTTTTAAGTTTATTTTAGTGTATGCTCTTTGTCCAGATCTTGCTTGCTTTCCTTCTCTGATAACATTCTGTCTCTTTTCCTATCATATTTAATTTTCATTGGATCATTTTTTAATCAACTACTCAATTTTGACTCCATATCCTTATCATTGTTAAATTTGTGACCTAGCCAAACTACTCGTCATACTTTTTCTCTTTTTACCATGTTTAATTTGTAAATAATAACCAATGAGCCTATTATTTTTATTTCGTTTAACCTACCATTTCTTTTTGCAAATTTTACATGTGTTATTCTGTTTTACTTTAGAATGGGAAATGCAGCTTAAAGCCAAAGACTCAACAATTCCTCCACAGGATATTTTAGGGGCAAAAACATCCAATGGGATAAAAACGGTAAGATCAGTAAGTTTGAAAAGAGATATTTCTCATTTTCCATATTCAATATAGACTGGGAGTTTCATTTTCTAGAAGATCAGCATAAGTGATAGATATTTGAGATAAGTGGCGTTCACCCAAGAGAGAGTCAGTTCTCTGGTGAGATATTATGAATATGATGAATTTGGTTGAAAACCTAGCTTCAGATTTATTGCTTCATAATTCACAAAGGTACTCATTTCCACCTATGTAACTAGACACTGGGTTTTTAAAACAATTCCCTGAAACTGTGCAGTGATCTCTTAAGATCAGAGTAGATCACACATCATCTGGGCAGGAGGATTTCATCATTCAACTTGAGCGAAATCAGCAGGATAGGAAGTTGTCTGAATGTAATGGAAATGGTAAAAATCAGACTGGCATCATAATGATGTTTCTGTTTTGAGATGGGTAAGATCAGTTAATCTGAGAAATCTTTTATCCTTCTTCATCAACAGGAAAGAAGCCACAGTGGATGGGAACTCTGTGAATGTAAGGAACATGGAAAAGAGTTCAGTGAACAATCATGCCTTAAGACACAGAGAACTCCAAATGGAGGAATCATTTATGAGGATGATCAGTATGGAAAAAGCTTCCTTACTCTGCACAAGAGATCCTCTACTAGAGAGAAACTTTCTGTGTTTAATGAGTGGGGAAAGACTGTCAGCTTGACTCCAAATATTGTGTCTTGGAAAACTAGCATGGAAGAGAAAGCCTTCAAATGCAGTGGCAGTGGGAAAGCTTTTGTTAATCAGTCTTACTTTCAGGCAGAAATGATAAGTCACAATAGAGAAAAACTCTATGAACGGAAGGAATGTGGAACAGCTTTTATTCACTCCACAAGCTTTGGTGTACAGGTGCAAGTTCAAACTGGTAAGAAACGTTACGAATGTAAGGAATGTGGGAAAAGTTTTCAGTATTTTGTGTGCTTTAAAATTCACATGGGAATCTACCCTGGAGAGAAACGCTATAAATGTAAGGAAATTAGGAAAGCCTTAATTAGCTCTTCTAACCTTGCTAAACATGTAAAATCTCATACTGGAGAGAGGTCCTTTGTATGTAAGAAGTGTGGAAAATCCTTTAGAAGTTCTTCATACCTTAATATTCACATTCAAATTCATGCTGGAATACACCCCTATAAATGTAAGGAGTGTGGTAAAGTCTACTCTGCATATTCAAGCCTAACTAAGCATGTAAAAACACATACTGGAAAGAAGCCTTTTGAATGTACTGTGTGTGGGAAAGCATTTGCTGATTCTTCGTGCTTTGTCATTCACTTTCGTACCCACACTGGAGAGAGACCCTATGAATGTGAGGAATGCGGGAAATCTTTCACTGTTTCCTCAGGCTTAACTAGACATGTAAGAATCCACACTGGAGAGAAATCCTATGAATGTAAGAAATGCGGGAAAGCTTTCATTTGTAGCTCAAATCTAAGTCAACATGTAAGAATTCATACTGGAGAGAAACCCTATAAATGCAGCGAATGTGGGAAAGCCTTCATCAGGCATTCAGATTTAACTAGACATAAACGAATTCACAATAGAGAGAAAGCCTATGATTGCAATGAATGTGGGAAAACCTTCAGAAGGCATGCATACTTAACTAAACATAAACAGATTCATACTGGAGAGAAATCCTATGAATGTATGGAATGTGGGAAAGCCTTCACTGATTCCTCAAGCCTAACTGGGCATTCAAGAATTCACACTGCAGAAAAACCCCATAAATGTAAGCAGTGTGGGAAGGCCTACGCTTTTTCGACAAGCCTAAGGAGACATGAACGTATTCACATTGGAGAGAAACTTTGAATGTGGTAAATGTGGGAAATTCTTTACTACTTCCACATGTCTAAGTACACATTTGAGAATTCACAGTAGAGAGAAGCCGTTTGAGTGTAAGATATGTGGAAAAGCATATTGACGTTTGCCTTGACATTTTGCATCCATGTGAAAACTCACACTGGAGAGAAACCCTATGAATATAAGCACTGCAGGAAAGCCTTCACTATTTCCTCAAGACTAATTGAACATCTAAGAATTCACACTGGAGAGAAACCCTATCAATGAAAAGAATGAGAGGACGACTTCACTTGGTCCTTGGTCAGTAAACACATACAAACTCAGTGGAGGAAAGCCCTATGAATGTGAGGAATGTGGAAAACCTACAGGTGTCCATGTTTGCTTCAAATACGTGAAAGAACTAATACTAATTAGATGTCCCAGGAATTTAAGCCATATGGGAAACCAAGCAGAATCTACTACAACCCCACGTGTAAGGATTCACACTGAAGCCACTAAATGTACTATGTAGAGCTCCAGTTTATAGGGTGGTTCTGTACATGTAGTTTGAACATGTGCCATTCTGCCTTTATCATTTTTCGGAATGGTATGGCTTTCATTCTCATGATAGAAGTATTAAGCTGGTGTAGTTTCTACACCTTCCAGGTTGCAGCTTGGCCGAAGATGGTACTACCAGATTTAGAGTTAGCTCAGTTGTCTTATTATTGCTGACTTCACGTAAGATTGTGAAGATAGTGACTACTTGAATCAGTTCACTACTCACAATCTACAGTGCCTCATGCCAGTCAAGGTGGGGGATATAATGTGTCTATAAATTATCTAAAGATGCTTTTGTATCTCACACCTGATCCTTTTGCATAAAAGGTGAGGGTGCAAGCAAGAGAAAAGTTTAGAAAAAGTGAGGTTTTACCTATTGGGACACACCATGATTTCATGACTTGTGTGGGAGGACAACCACCTTAGCACCTGGGAGGACCTTCAAACTTAGGCTGTGCAAGATGAGGATGAGAACAATGACTGTTCTGTTTCACCCCTGTGTCCAGCACCACAGCCTGGCACAACAATCATACTGTGTTTCCGGCTCAAGCAACAGCTGCTGCTGGTGATCTCACTTGCTGCTTTGTTTGTCAATCCAACTATGTGCTGTGAAAATGGAGAAACTCATGTAAACTTGGCTGGTCCTGATAATCTGCTGTGCTTGCTGCCATCACTGGCAGTTCCTGGATGTGAACCTTGGTTGCAGACTCAAACCAGGGCAACTTCATTGTAGCATCAGTGATACAAATTCATATAGTTCTGGTGCTTGAGCAGCCTTGGTTACATTATGGTTGGCCATCAATGCTGCAGTTGCTTGCTGACACTTTTTTGAGGCGTAATCAACAATTCTAATGATAGTGCAAATCAAGCTTAACAAATCCTGAGCAGGAAATACCTGTGCACCTTCATCTCTCTTGCTCCTCATCTTATTGAGTATGTGAAGAATGCAAGACTGACTACTCTTCCCTGGGCCATTTCTTACAAGTGTGTTTGCAGTGAGGAACCATGAGAGATGAGATCATCTCTCCCATTGAGATGAAGAGCAGACTTGCTTACTACTTAACATAAACTAGGCTCCAAGTTTCAGCATTATTCTTCTTTAACAAAACAACGTGCAGACAAATATGAGGGCCCTTGCCATCACCTCCGAGAGACTTGGGGACAAAAGTAACCAGTACAAGCTTGGTGATGCTCATGATGCTGCCTATACGGTGAGTTAATTAAATATTTTGTCTCTGGCTTCAGTGTCTCAGCTTCTCTGCAAACATTCATGAAATAGTGACAAGACAATACTTGGAAGAAAGGGATAATCAAACTACAGGTCCAGCAGTTTTGTTTATGAGAATCGTATGTTGATAAGACATGGCTTTCTGGAAGAGGAGGAACAATGGCGGCCAGGCTAGATGTGGAAACAGAAGGGTATCTGCAACCTGGTCATGAAATCTTTTTCACCACAGATTTCCTCATGATGTGTGTTAGAGGGGAGGGATAAGGATCTCTGCTGTCCTGCTTACTAATGAATCTTATCATTAAGTGCATCAATAATTATATCAGCCTGGTTTTCCTTAATTTCTTAATCTTACTGGACCCTTAATTTTTAAATCTCATTTTATACATAATTAGTTTGGAGTTAAAAATTTTTTATGTAAATGAAATATGGTTTTTAAAATTAATTTATTTTTAAATTGAAACTTTTAGTCCATAATATAGTTACTAATAAATTTGGTTTTATATCTAGCATCTTGTGTGTTTCACTGCTTAACCCATTTTTCTTTCCTCTCTCATCTTTTGTTTTTTCCAGGTAAATGATTTTACTGTTGAAGATTGAAATTTATATGTATTAATTATATTTTACTTGCCCCAAGATCCTTTAACTTTTTTCTTCTTTTTTAAACTTTTTTAATTGCAGTAACATTGAATTATAACATAATATAGCTTTTGGATATACATGATAATATATTTCGAATTCTGTGTAGATTACATCATGTTCACAACCCAAAAATTAATTATAGTCCATCCCCTCACATGTGAGCCTAATCACCCCTTTTGCCCTCCCCCCCTTTCCCTGTGGTAATCACCAATCCAATCTCCATTGCTATGTGTTAGTTCTTCATTGTTTTTGTCATCTACTTATGATTGAGATCATATGCTGTTTGACTTTCTCCCTCTAATTTCACTCAGGGTAATACCCTCAAGGACCAGCCACGTTGTCACAAATGGCCAGATTTCATCATTTCTTATGACTGAATAGTATTCCATTTGTATAGATACCACATCTTCTTTATCCGTTCGTCCCTTGATGGGCACCTGGGTTACTTCCAAGTCTTGGCTGTTGTGAATAATGCTGCAATGAACATAGGGGTGCATGTATCTTTATGCTGTTACATTTTCAAGTTCTTTGGATAAATACCCAGCAGTGGAATAGCTGGATCGTATGGTAGATCTATTCTTAATTTTCTGAGGCTACTCCATATTGCTTTCCATAGTGGCTGCACCAGTTTGCACTCCTACCAGCAGTGTACAAGGGTTCCTTTCTTTCCACATCCTCTTGAACACTTATTTCCTGTCTTGTTAATTATAGCCATACTGACTGGAGGTGATAGCTCATTGTATTTTTGATTTGCATTTCCCTGATAGCTAATGATGTTGAGCATCTTTTCATATGCCTGTTGGCCATTTGTATATCTTCTAGGGATAAATCTCTGTTCAGATCTTTTGCCCATTTTTTAACTGGATTGTTGGGTTTTTTGTTGAGCTGTATGAGTTCTTTGTATATTTTGGATATTAACCCTTTATCTGATAGATGGTTTAGAAATATCGTCTCCCAATCATTAGGTTGTCTTTTCGTTTTGTTGCTGGTTTCCTTTGCTGTGCAGAAGCTTTTTAGTTTGATTTAGTCCCATTTGTTCATTGTTTCTTTTATTTCCCTTGCGTGGTCAGACGTGGTACTTGAAAATGTGCTAAGACTGATGTCAAAGAGTGTACTGCCTATGTTTTCTTCTAGAAGTTTCATGGTTTCGGGTTTTACCTTCAAGTCTTTAATCCATTTTGAGTTGATTTTTGTGCATGGTGTAAGCAAATGGTCTGCTTTCATTCTTTTGCATGTGGCTGTCCAGTTTTCCCAAACCATTTATTGAAGAGACTCTCCTTTCTCCATCGTATGCTCTTGGCTCCCTTGTCGAATATTAGCTGTCCATAGATGTGTGGGTTTGTTTCTGGGCTCTTGATTCTGTTACATTGACCTGTGTGTCTGTTTTTGTGCCAGTACCATGCTGTTTTGGTTACTATGGCTTTGTAGTACATTTTGAAATCAGGGAGAGTGATACCTCCAGCTTTGTTAGTTTTTCTCAGGAGTCCTCTGGCTATTCAGGTCTTTTTGTTGTTCCATATAAATTTTGGGATTCTTTGTTCCATTTCTGTGAAAAAATTTGTTGGGACTTTGATAGGGATTGAGTTGAATCTATAGATTGCTTTAGGAAGTACAGACATTTTAACGATGTTATTTTTTCTAATCCAAGAGCATGGAATGTCTTTCCACTTCTTTGTGTCTTCTTTGATTTCTTTCAACAATGTTTTGTAGTTTTCGGTGTACAGATCTTTCATCTCTTTGGTTAAGTTTATTCCTAGGTATTTTATTCTTTTTGTTGCAATTGTAAATGGCATTGCATTCTTAATTTCTCTTTCTGCTACTTCGTTGTTAGTCTATAGAAATACAACCGATTTTTGTACATGGATTTTGTATCCCGCACCTTGATTGTATTCCTTTATTGTTTCTGAAAGTTTTTTAGTGGATTCTTTAGGGTTTTCTAGATATAAAATCATGTCATCTGCAAAGAGTGACAGTTTCACTTCTTTTCCAATGTGGATCCCTTTTATTTCTTTTTCTTGCCAGATTGCTGTGGCTAGGACTTCCAATAATATGTTAAATAAGAGTGGTGACAGTGGACATCCTTGTCTGGTTCCTGTTCTTAGAGGGAGAGCTTTCAGTTTTTCTCTGTTGAGAATATTTGCTGTGGGTTTATCATATATGGCCTTTACTATGTTGAAGTGTTTTCCTTCTATACCCATTTTATTTAGAGTCTTTATCATAAATGGATGTTGTGTCTTGTCAAATTCTTTCTCTGCATCTATTGAGCTGATCATGTGATTTTTATTCTTCATTTTGTTAATGTGGTGTATCACGTTGATAGATTTGTGGATGTTGAACCATCCCTGCATCCCTGGTGTGAAACCCACTTGATCATGATGTATGATCTTTTTAATGTATTGTATTCAATTTGCTAGTATTTTGTTGAGGATTTTTGTGTCAATGTTCATCAGTGATATTGGCCTGTAATTTTCTTTTTTTGTGTTGTCCTTGTCTGGTTTTGGTATCAGGATATCTTTGGCTTTGTAGAAGGAGTTAGGAAGCCTCCCCTCCTCTTCAATTTTTTGGAAGAGTTTGAGAAGGATAGGTGTTAAATCTTCTTTGAATGTTTGGTAGAATTCACCAGGAAAGCCATCAGGTCTTGAACTTTTATTTTCTGTGAGGTTTTTGATTGCTGTTTCGATCTCCTTACTGGTGATTGGTCTATTCAAATTCTCTACTTCTTCTTGGTCCGGTTTTGGAAGGTTGTATGTTTCTAAGAATTTATCCATTTCTTCTAGATTATCCACTTTGTTGGCATATAGCTTTTCATAGTATTCTCTTACTATCTTTTGTATTTCTGAGGTGTCTGTTGTAATCTCTCCTCTTTCATTTCTGATTTTATTTATTTGAGCTTTCTCTCTTTTTTTCTTAAGTGAGTCTGGCTAAGGGTTTGTCAATTTTTATCTTTTCTAAGAACCAGCTCTTCGTTTCATTGTTTTTCTATTTTTTTAATCTCTCATTTATTTCTGCTCTGATTTTTATTATTTCCTTCCTTCGTGATTTTGGGCTTTGTTGTTCTTTTTCCAGTACATTTCCATGCACTTTTAGATTGTTCCTTGTCGAATATTAGCAGAGAGTCCTAGAATTAAGTCAAAAGTCAGGGGAGCCACTTATAGGTCCAGGTGGCAAGATGAACAGGTCCCCTGAGAAGTGGGACATCCTCTCCTTGAAAGAGGATATGTGTGACAGGGACATAGGTACCCCTGTGGAGAAGTGCTTGGTATCATCAACAACTGTACTGAAAGCACTATCTTGTGATAAAAGTTGATCACCTCCTTAAGGGGACACACCAGTGGAGGTTGCATGATGGCCCTGCTGTGGACAAAACTTACTAATGATGATGTGGACAGGTGTGATGATTCTCCAGCTTTGCCTGGATCTTACAGGCTTCACATTAGCCTTTTCTATCCCATAAGACTTTGGTCCTGACAGTCTCCCTCAGCCCCCAGTGGTGTCTTCCATGGAGTTCCCCATTGGCATTTTCCCTGGCCTTTTGGGGACCACTGCAGTCACTGCAGCTCTGGCCTTTTCTTCACTCATAGCCCAGATTTGCCTTCCAACTATTCTCCCTCCTCGACTCTTCTGCCACTTCTCAAATAAACGGTGTCCTGTGGGTCCTTGAGGAGAGGGATATTACAAAAGGAATTATTGCCCCTGAGAAGTGTGTCTTTCCACAGGTTACGGAAAGGCTATTAACCTCCCTGTGTGCAGGGAACCTACAAGTGACACAACACGTGGGCATTTAAAAGTACTGTTTTGCGTTAGGTGTAGTATTCTATGAAATGCTGGCAGAGCACTCTGGTTTTTTAATCTCAGTTTTTAACACACTACGTTCCTCGATTCAGGATCTGAATAGTAGTAATTTTAAAATTTACTCTTAAAATCTTTTTATTTGCAAGTTATAATGATTTTGAAATAATCAGATGTATAAATTTAATATTACTGATTAAGTCTTTAAGGTTCTTCTGTTTATGGGTGCGTATTTTATTGAACTGCATCTGGGTGAGAGGCACTGCCAGCCAAGCCAATTTTGAATTTCTTTTCCCCTGGACCTGTGGTTTGGGGAGGCTCCATTAAGTAATACTACTATTTCACAATTTTTTATTATGATAAACTATATATCACATAAAATTTACTCATTTAACCTTTTTAAGTTCACAGCTCAGTGGTGTTAAATACTCTCACGTTGTTGTTTTACCATCACCACCATCCATCTCTAGAACTTTTTCATCATCCCAAATTCATACTTGGTACTTATTAAACACTAACTCACCATAGCCTCTTCCTCCAGTCCCCAGCAACACCCATTCTAATTTCTGGCTCTGTGTTTATGGAGTAGACTCCTCTAGTTACCTTACGTAAGTGGAGTCATACACTGTATGGTGTTTTGTGTCAGGCTTATTTCACATAGCAGAATGTCTTCAAAGTCCATCCATGTTTTTAGCGTGTGACAGAATTTTATTCTTTTTAAGGCTGAATAATATTCCATTGTTTGTATACACATTTTGTGTATCCATTTGTCCATTGATAGACACTTGGGTGGCTTCCACCTTTTGGCTACTGTGAATAATGCAGCTTATGAAAATGGGTGTGCATATATCTATTTGATGTTCCTGCATTTCTTTTGGGTGAAACTCAAAGGGGAAATTGTTGGATATTATGATAATCCTGTTTACCCCATTCACTTTCAAGTTTTACTGTATCTGGATAGGTGTGTTATTCATAGGGACTTTGAGAAGATGTGGAAAATGGGGTGATTTTGATATATAGGAAGTCCCTAGTTTGGGTATCAAGATGTAGCAGTAGCAGCTATTCAGCAGAACATTATATGTTTTTTTCTTTTGCCTCTAGATATTTAATTATACCTCCTAGAAGATTGTGTATTGCATCGAGCAAGCTAAGATCCAGTTATTTTGCTTTAACTAGGTATCCATTAACAATATTGAGAAGGATCTCACTTGTCTGTTAGTCAAGAATCACTAGGTGCCAGTGATCAAGGGTCAATGTCAGATACTAAGGGAACATTGGTAACCAAAAGACATAATGCTGCCCATGATATACAAAAACTCCCCTAAAGAAAGCAAATCGTACTGCCAAACAAGATAGACTTTAAGTCACAAAGCGTTTCTTGAGACAGAGTTGATTCAGATAAAAGACTCAGATTCTCCAACATATAAAATGTTGAAATGTGAATCCACCTAATAATATTGTTACAAAATACATAAAGCAATGCTTGACAGAAATAGACTCTAAGTCCACAATTCAAGTGGGAGATTTAAACATCTTTCTCCCGTATTGCCTCTCTAAACAATGGAGAAAAATCAGCTAAAGTGTAGATTGGAAAATGATGAGCAAACTGTCTAATATGTGTACACATGTATCTTTTGCCTGTTGAAATCAAAGTGCTTGTCTGCAGAAGCGGTAAAGGGAATAGACTAGGAGAGGCAAGAGGGCTTTTGGGAGAGATGACTGTGTTCCGTATCTTGTTTAGGCTGGTGATTACACAAGGATGTGCAATTTTAAAATCATTTACAGAATACTTAAGGTCTGTTTATTTGATTGTATATTAATGGTATTACAATGAAAAAATTCTATGCAATTTCCACCAAACTAAACGCATTTGTGTGCCTCATCAGCACAAAGTCCCCCAGGTTGATAACTGTAGTATTAAAATCTCAACTTGGAGATAGACAGCTGGGTCTTCTTTTTTCCTGTGACTGTATGTGACTTCATGGTAACAAGAGGACACTGGTAACAAAAGACACATAATGCTGCACATGACATGCAAAAACTCTAATAGAAAGCAGATCCTAGTGTCAGACAACATAGAATCATGTATAGAGTTTCAGCCTTCTCAGTCATGGAGTTGTTGTGAAGGTGGATTTAGTTTGCAGATAATGAACTGTGAAACTTTCTGTTTGTCATTATAATACCATTGTGTAGATTACCACTCAGGCTGCTCTTCTGTTTTTGGTTTATTAAAGAGTGCAGTTTATTTAAAAGAAAAACAATTGACCTTGAATTCACATAAGTTTAAAAGATCTGAAATGAACATGAAGGAAATCTGAGGAATAAAAGAATACAAATCAAAGCAAAACAAAAAAAACTGATAAATAATATGCAAAAGTGGTTCTCTGAGAAGACGCACATCTGAGGAGATCTGTAAAATGCACAGATGTTGGAGAAAGTCTGATTTGGCATTTCCCCTCTGCAAAGGTGGGAGGGAGAGAGCAGACCTGTTTGATTTGAGTATTCTCAACCAAGACTCTTTTGAAGTTGCCCGCTACTTGAAAAGTATTCTGAGGGGGATTTTGGTTTTTTTTGTAAAAATCTTGACGTTGTTTCTCTAATCTTTTTGCATTCAAGTTGGTATAGTTAGTTTCCCTTTTCTGCCATTATCTGCCCCAGAATATTTGTGCCTCTGTGTGTGTATGTAGAAGACTCATTTTACTACCTGCCTGATTTCTCTCATCTTAAATATGCTTTTAGACTGATACGTCAATCATTGGCTTATTATCTACCTACTTTCATAGGAAGATTGGATCTTCAAGGCATCGGGTGATTTCTGTATTCACTACTTATCCCTTCTCACTTTCTAGCACAGGGACAGAATTTTATTATTTGCTGAAAGAATGGAAAAAGCCAGAGGTAAGAACTTTAAAGCAGTTACAGGACTCCAAACTTCTTCAAGGGAATGTCCACTGTATCAGCTGAATACAATATTTCACTTTTTATCTCTTTGTAATGCCCAGCAGCAGTTTGAAAGCATAATGTGACATGTAGAGTTTACATTTTTTCAGTAGCCATAATGAACCAAAAAAGAACTGAGATCAATTTTAATAATAAATTTTATTTAATTCAACGTATTTAAAATATTTCAACATTGTAAGCAGTATAAAGATTGAGATGTCTAAATCCTTTATACTAAGTCTTCAAATTTCACTGGATACTATATTGTCATCGGACGTCATTGATTTGTGTTTAGATCTCATACAATTGCAGTTGAAGAGGTAGATTCCAATATCCAAATATTTCCAGTAACTGTCTACCTAAGGCGAGAGCCTTGTAACTCCAGGAGCCCTGGGTGAAGATTTTGCTGCTGTTCTGCATGGCATGAGGAGTTGTCACATGGCCCTCCAGAACTGCCCTGCAACCCAGTGTACCAAGAGTCACCATGGGATGAACACAGTACATCAATGAAGAGTGTGGGTGTCTAAATATGTTTACTCACCAATAACTCTGGACTTTCTTCTAGAGACAAGATGTGATATGTTGAGACAGAGTTAAAGCCCTCACCAGACACTTTCACTTTGCCCTTATGTCTGTACAAGGTACAGGTGATTCATGGACTGCTGTACAATCCTCAAGGCACTCAAGTCTAGAGGAAATGCCCCATTGGCACCATTGGGGAAGTGGAAGGAAGAGTGCCACTGATAAAAATAGGAAAGAATGACAAAATGGACTCCATGATGTACTCGTTTCCATTTCTCATTCCATGATGTACTCATGGGAGAAAAGGGTGAGAAGTTAAGGAGATATATTTCAATGGGTCAGAAGTCAAATGGTTTACAAGCTCAGAGTGAAACATCTCACCTTCTCCTTTTGCATACAAATACAAGCTGACCCTGCTCTGCACCTCATTTCTAAGAACATTTGGCCTCAACTCAAAGCTCACAGCAAAGTTGTTGCCTTTCAGAGGTTATTTCCTGTGGAAAGACACATTTCCTAGGTGCTAAAATTTCCTCTAATATTTCCCCCACCCTCAGGCTACCCTTTCTATGAGAAGTGCAAGAGGTGTCAGGGAGGAACAAAAGGTGGGAGAAAGGCTGCTGAGAGGATGATGTGGGATAAGAGTGAAGAAAGGGCCAGAACAGCAGGTAATGAGGTGGTCCCAACAATGCCAGGTGACAATAGGACACCCAATAAATGGCACTTCTGGGGACTGAGACAGCCCTGAATAAGGACATCTGGGAGAAGAGGTCAATGCAAAAGCTATATACCCCAGGTAAAGCTTGGGAATAGTCAGGAATGCAATAGTTTGCAATAGTTTGGAATAATGTCCCAATTACCGTTTGTTTCACTGTTGATAATACCCAGCATTTGCACAAAGAAGTACCCAAGTCCCTGTCAGATATATCCTCTCCCAAGGAGGGGGAGACACTCCCACCACACAGGGGGCCAGCTCTAGCTTAAGTGGAAGTCAGGCAAAATCCAGTGCTCTAGCCAATTAAAGGATTAAGTGGAGAAGAAATGATAGTCTCATCCATTACCATTCAATACTCTGGGCTTTGGGAAATCTGGGTGGTATTGGAGTCACTATTTTAGAGTGAGGGAACGCCACTTCAGGGCTTCCACACACCCTTTCTACCACAGTCTCCTAGCAGGGTCAAGGGACAATAGAGGAACCTCAGACTGACTGGAAGACTCTAATAGCGGTTTTCGAGATCACCGAAATAACTGCTGGCAAGGTCAGGGAAGTCTAACCTCTGGTAACCCACCTGTATCTCATCTTATCTATAACTGTTTCCCTGAGACCCCAGTACTACTGAATGTCCTGAAGACCTAAAGTAGAGGATGATGAGCTCAAATCTTGATTTTCTCATCTGATGTCATAAGGGAGATGCTCAGTCTTTCACCCACTGACAAAACCCCTCCCTGTTAACAACATGAACCCTGCTTCTAGAGACTCCCCCAACTTGTCACTGAGGTGCTACAGTTTATAGGCTTGTGTGCCACAGATATGTGTATCAGGTAGCCTTTACTGTGTAACAAACCCAAAACATAGCAGAAAACAGTAATAATTTCATACCAGAAGCTTCTTGAAAACAAACTTGTACAGCTCAGTTCTGCTTGTTTCTGTTGGTCAAAGCAAGTCACAAGGCCAGCTCAGACAAAAGTATAAAAGAAAAAACACCTATTAAGAGAAGCATTACTTTTTTACGTTTGGTCTACCTATGTTACAGGGAAAATTAGAAAGTGACTGCACATACACAGAGAAAGGTTCAGGAAAGACCTGAGAAGACCTTAAGTTTACACCAAGTGCTGATCTGCAGCCTAGAGATAGCCTACAACAAAGAAGCAACAACAACAACAAAAAGGCAAAATCTGATGAAGGGGGAGAATTTGGTTTCCAGAGATACCACAGGATTAGGTTCAAATATACAGCATTTCACAAAAAGGTTCCAATATCCAGTGTTTTACAAAAAAAATCACAAGGCATACCAAGAAAGAGGAAAGTACGACCCATTCAAAGGAAAAGATAAATCAACAGAAACTGTCTCCAAAAATGACCTCATGACATATCTACTAGACAAACACTTTAAAACAATTGTCTTAAAGGTTCTCAAAGTACTAAAGAGGATATCGAGAAAGACAAGGAAACAATGTATGAACAAAATGGAGATATCAATAAAGAGATAGAAAACCTTTTAAAAAAGAAACCAGGAGGAGATTCTGGAGTTGAAAAGTGTGGTAAGTGAAATGAAAAATTCACTAGAGGGATTCAAACACACATTTGTACAATTCAGTAAAAAAAATTAGTGAACTCCAAGATAGGAGAATGGAAATAAGAAACAGAAGGAAAAAAGACTCAAGAATAGTGGACATAGCCAAAAATATCTTTGGGATAGCCTCAAAGAGACCAACATTCTCACTGTGGAAGTCCTAGAAGGAGAAGAGTCAGAGAAAGAATTAGAAGAAATCATTGCTGAATTCTTCCCAATTTGATATATGGGTTGAATACAGACATCAAAGAAGCTGAACAAACTCCAAGTAGATGAGTTCCAATTGACCAGATGAAGACATACCAAAATCAAACTTTCAAAAGACAGAGAAACTTGAAAGTAGCAAGAGAGAAGCAAGTGGTCACACATCAGGGTCCTCAATAGAAAGCTAAGCAGATTTCCCATCAGAATCTTTGGAAGCCAGAAGATTGTGAGCTGATATAGTCAAAGTACTAAAATTAAAAAGAAAATTCTACCAAGATTCCTATATCTAGCAAAACCATCTTTCAAAAATGAGGAATATGGGCCTGCCCAGTGGCACAGCAGTTAAGTGCACACGTTCCACTTCAGTGGCCTGGGGTTCACTGGTTTGGATCCCGGGTGCAGACATGGCACTGCTTGGCAAGCCATGCTGTGCTAGGTGTCCCATGTATAAAGTAGAGGAAGATGGGCATGGATGTTAGCTCAGGGCCAGTCTTCCTCAGCAAAAAGAGGAGGACTGGCAGCAGTTAGCTCAGGGCTAATCTTCCTGAAAAAAAAAAAGTGAGGAATATGGGGCTGGCCTGGTGGTGCAGTGGTTAAATTCACACATTCCACTTCTCAGAGGCCCAGGATTTGCAGGTTCAGATCTCGGGTGCGGACATGGCACTGCTTGGCAAAAGCCATGCTGTGGCAGGCGTCCCACATAGAAACTAGAGGAGGATGGGCATGGATGTTGGCTCAGGGCTAGTCTTCCTCAGCAAAAAGGGAAGGATTGGCAGTAGTTAGCTCAGGGCTAATCTTCCTCAGGAAAAAAAAAAAAAACAATGACTAAAATCCCTCTTCATCAGTATTTTAAATGTAAATGGATTAAAGTCTTAAAGAGATTGGCAGAATGCATAAAAATACATGATCCAACCATATGCTGTCTACCAGAGATTCACTATAGATCCAAAGACAGAAACAGGTTGAAAATTAAAGTATGGAAAAAGATATCCCATGCAAATGGTAGCCAAATGGCAGCAGGGGTAGCTACACAAATATCAGACAAAATAGATTTTAAGTCTAAAGATTTTATTCTAAAGAGACACAGAAAAACATTAAATATTAATAAAAGTTTCAATACAACAAGAAGGTATAACAATTATAAATATGCACCTAATGACAGACCATGAAAATATAAGAAGTAAAAACTTACAGATTTGAAGAAAGAAATAGTTTTACAATAATATTTGAAGACTTCAATATCCCACTCACAATAATGGACACAATAGCCAGACAGAAGGTAAGTATGGAAATAAAAGACTTAAACAACACAATAATCCAACTGGATCTAACAGACATGTACGGAACACTACCCAACAACAGAACACACATTCTTCTCAAGTACAAATGAAATATTTGCAAGAATAGACCACAAATTAATTCTGTATGGATTTAATAGCATACAAAGTACCTTCTCTAATCAAAACAGGATGAAGCTAGAAATCAGTAAAAACAAACTGGAAAATCAATAAAATTGTGGAAATGAAACAACACTCTTTAAAACAACCAATATATCAAAAAGAAATTACAAGGGAAATTAGAACATAGACAAAAATGAAAACAAAACACGGCATGGTAAAACTTATGGGAAGCAGTGCTAAGGGGAAAATTTATGGTGATAAAGGATTACATTAAAAAAGCAAAATCTCAAATCAATTTGAGTAACTAGAAGAGGAATAAACTAAACTCAAAGCTAACAGGAGGAAGGAAGTAATAAATATTAGAACAGAGGCAAATGACATAGATAACACAAAAAAATAGAAAATATCAATGAAACCAAAAGTTGGTTCTTTGAAAAAAATCAACCTAATTGACAAACATTCAGCTAGATGTGCTAAGATAGAAGACACAAATTTCTAAAACCAAAAATGAAAATAAGAGCATTACTAAGACTCTACAGAAATAAAAAACATTATAAGAGAACAATTTTGTGCATCAAAAGGCACTGTTAGAGTAGACAGGCAACCCACAAAATGGAAGAAAATATTTGCAAATCATGTATCTGATAATAGATTAATATCTAGGATATACAGAGAGCTCCTCAAGATAGACAACAAACAACCCAATTCATCAATGGACAAAGGACTTGAGTAGACATTTCTCCAAAGAATATATATGAATGGCAAATAAGCAAGCAGAAAAATACTCAACATCATTAACCATTTGGGAAACGTGCACCAAAACTACGTTGAGATACCACTACACACCCTTCAAATGGCTACTATCAAAGAACAGAAAATGAGTGTTGGTGAGGATAAGGAAAAGTTGACACCCTTGTGCACTTTTGGTGGGAACATAAAATGGTAGAGCTACTGTAGAAAATAGTATGACAGCTTCTCAAAAAGTAAAAAGTAGAATTACCATATAATCCAGCAACTCAACTTCTGGATATGCACCTAAGAAAACTGAATGCAAGTTCTTGAAGAGATATTTCTTTACTCTTATTCATAACAAACTTATTCACAATAATTAGAATGTAGAAATAAATCAAGTGCCCATCAATGGATGAATGGCTAAGAAAAATGTGGTATATACACAAAAGAGTATATTAGCCTTAAAAAGGAAGAAAATCCTGCAAAGTACTACAACATGAATGAACCTTGAGGACATTATGCTAACTGAAACATGCAAGTCACAAAAGCCCAGAAATACTGTAGGATTCCACTTAGATGAAGTACTCAGAGTAGTTCAAAATTGTAGAGATAGAAAATAGTGTGGTGGTTGAGAGGAGTTGGGCAGGGGGATAACGGAGAGTTAATGTTTAATGAGTATAGAATTTCAGCTTAAAACGACAAGAAAGTTATGGAGATGAGTGGTGGTGGTGCTTGCACAACAATGAGCATGTATTTAATGCCACTAAAATGTCCACCTAAAAGTGGCTAAGATGGTAAACTTTATGAATATTTTACTAAAATAAAAAGGAAAGTACAGAAAGAATAAGAAAGCAAAAGCACAGTGATAGGGGCTGGCCCAGTGGCTCAGCGGTTAAGTGTGCACGTTCCACTTCTCAGCAGCCCAGGGTTCACAGGTTCAGATCCTAGGTGCAGACATGGCACCGCTTGGCAAAAGCCATGCTGTGGTAGGTGTCCCACGTGTAAAGTAGAGGAAGGTGGGCATGGATGTTAGCTCAGGGCCAGTCTTCCTCAGCAAAAAGAGGAGTATTGGTAGTAGTTAGCTCAGGGCTAATCTTCCTCAAAAAAAAAAAAGAAGCACAGTGATATAGGTATATAAATACATAACAGAAATTAAATAAAAACAAAACATGGCAGATATGGTGTAGCTTACTCAAGGGAGTCTGAAATAAATAATAAGAACAGACTACTTTCTACCACAATGATTGCCAGGAAAAAGGAGAATGCACAAAGAAATTGTATTTGGAACGCAAATAAGTCCCAAACAGAATGTAGTTACATAAGGAGCAAACATTAAAAATGTAACCAAATACATTCATATTATATATTTTAAAATGGACAAAATGCCTAGAAACATATACAAAACCTGCTGAGTAAGAAATTGGAAGGCTTAGCTGTCCTATAACGGTAAGAAGAGTTTAATCAATACTTAATATCGTTAGAGAAGAAAAGTACCAAAACCAACTATCTTAACAGTTACCATATATCCAGATAATTTTACTAGTTCAGTGCACCCTGCATTAGAGAAATACATATTTCTTACCTTATGGAAACCGTTTAAGAATTAATAAAAGGTGGAAATACTTTCCGTTGCCATATAGGAGGCTGTCATAATCAGCATCTAAATACCATTCAGGAACAAAATAAGAGAAAAAGAATTACGTGTCAGTGTTACTCAAGCATATCATTAAAAGGCTTGTATAAAATATTAGTAAACAGAACCCAACGAAGTATATATACATATGTAAGAAAAAGGTGATTCTCTATGTCCTAGTTGAGTTTATTCAGGAATCCAAGGTCGACTTCACAATAGAAAACCAATAATTATAATGACCACATTAATTTTTTAAAATAGTCTTTTTATTTATGGATTCACTCAAATATTATTAGGTACTTATCATGGGCCAAGTGCAGTTCTAGGTGCTTGAATTTTATTAGTGAACAAATATGATTATTTCAGATGCTACAGGGGAATCATTTAATAAATTCATAGGCATTCAGTCTCCAAAATATGAAATATTAGGAAATTTTATAAACTTTTATAAGATGGCTACAAAAAAAAAAAAGACAGGAAACAATCTTTTCCTTTTAATTTAAAAACCTATTGTGCATATAACATTGTGTACATTTAAAGCATACAACAGGTTAATTTGATACATTATATATTGTAATATGACTGCTATATTAGTGATAAAGAGCAACCTCATCACATTACATAATTATCCTTTATTTTGAGTTGTTGGAATAATTAAGTCTAATCTCATCAGATTTGATGATTGTAATACAATATTGTTGTAAACGATCTTGGATGATAAAGTAGGAAGCATATCCTTTTAGAATTGGGAAGAATACAAGGTTACTGCCTGTATTGCTTCTGGTCCATATTGTATTGGAGGTCTCGTTCAGGCCCAAAACCAGACAATATATATATATATATATATGACCTAGGGTTAAAGTAGAAAAGTAAAACTGTCATTATTTACATAGTTTCCTATGGTGAGAAAACTAAATATACTGTTATTAGAATAGATAAAAATATGTAAGAAGACTGCTAGTTACAGATTCAACTGCAGTCTTACATCAACAACCATCAGAAGAAATCTAAGATTAAAAATAGTTATAATTGCAAAATGATTATAAAATGCTGAAGAGGGGGACCAGCCCAGTGGCACAGCGGTTAAGTTCCAACCTTCCACTTTGGTGGTCCCGGATTCACCAAGCCAGATCCTGGGTGTGGACCTATGCACTGCTTGTCAAGCCATGCTGTGGCAGGCATCCTACATATAAAGTAGAGGAAGCTGAGCGTAGATGTTCACTTAGGGCCAGTCTTCCACAGCAAAATGAGGAGGATTGACAGCAGATGTTAGCTCAGGTCTAATGTTCCTCAAAAAAATATAAATAAATAAATTTTTAAAGTGCTGAAGAGTAAATGTAACAAAAGTACACAAAATTTTTTGAAGATTAGAAAATATTGAATGTCTTTGAAGAAAAACACACTGAAAGATAAACCTTCCTTATGGATTAAAATTCCAATGTATAAAACCTTCTAATTCTCCCTTCCTCAAAATGATTTAGAGATTCACAAATGAAGTGTACGCGCTTAGAAAAAAATAAATAGGCCATTTTAATTAGAAAATTCAGGCAATAGAATAAGATATTACACACCAATGTTACCAAAAACAACTGCAAAAAAACTTCTCCAAGTTATCAGTAATGGAATAATTCAGGCATTTTAAAAAAGATAATTCAGGAGCCAGCCTTATGGCCTAGTGGTTGACTTCAGTGCTCTCCACTTCAGTGGCTTGGGTTTGCATTGGATCCTGTGTGCAGACCTAAACCACTAATCAGTCCTGCTGTGGCAATGTCCCACATACAAAATAGAGGAAGATTGGCCCAGATGTTAGATCAGGGCTAATCTTTCTCAACCAAAAAATGGGAACATTGGAAGTTGGAAGATGTTAGCTCATGGCAAATCTTCTTCAGCAAAAAAAAAAAAAAAAAAGTATTATGTCCTAAGTTAGATTTCCAGAATTACAAGGTTGATTCAACATTAGAAAATCAATGCACCATATTTAAAAACACACAGACATGTATATGCAAATCTGACCAGTGACAGAAAAGGCACTGTAGACAAAAAAATAAAAAATGATCTTTCAATAAATGATCCTGGAAAGTTTTTTATCCATGTGAAAGAAATGATTAGAGATATAGTGACACCCTATTTAAAAGTGTATTCCAGCTGGATTAAGCACATAAATATAAAATTAAAAACAAGGTAACAGAATATATGTAAACAACAATGTAGAAGAAAATTTCTGAAGACATCAGTGAAGTTGAATAAATCTGACTTTCAAAAAATTAAGAATTCTTTTTTCTTAAGACAGCATGACAAATAAAAAGACATTACCTTGACTTCTGGAAATTTTTCTCATAAATATATCACACTGTCATCCACTAACCAACAGAAGTTGGGAGCAAATCTGTTTGATTTCTCTCATACAGTATTTAGTAATGCTATTGCTAGGAGTCCAAGCAGCAGGATGAAGCCAACCTGCAGGATTTACCTCTCCTATGTCTCCTAAGGACTTGGAGTAAGTCAACTGTGAATAAGACTCAGTAGAACTTGTAGGTTTTATTGCAGATAATAAATCATGTCATCTAAACCCAGTCTGTTATACATTGCAGTCCACACGAAGGAGTTAAGACTAACCCCATACCCAAAAGAATCACTTCATAACCCAATTTTCTCCAAATACAAATATAACATAAGTATACCCAGTTCACATCTGATCAGGATTGAACACTATAGTTGATTTTGAGTGTAATACAAATCACTATTTTGAGTAAGTTTGAGTAAGCCCTATGGGAAGTGACACTAAGCAGCAACAACCTCCATGGCCATACATGACATAATCGAAGGCTGCTCAAGTGTGAGATGTGATTTTTTAATCTTTAAATTGAAACAAGTGAGAGATCTCCTCAAGATGGCAGCATAGATGGGCTCTGAACTCACCTTCTCCACCAAACACACCCAGGTTACAACTATTCTTGGAAAAACGACCATGGAGAGAGAACTGAACTCTGGATAAAAAGAACCCCCATAACAAGGGAGAGTCCTGACTGAGGCAGAAGAGGCAGAAATTCCTTCTGGAGAGAAAAAAAACAACCTTCCTGAGCTGTAGAGCTTCACAGCTGAGCAGGAGCCACCCTAAGGTGCACAGCCTTCCCTGGAGAAGCGGAGACCATAGTGGGGGCATGTTACCACTATAAGCATCCTGCAGACTCAGCATAACTGAGATGAGTGTCATAATATCTGGCTTCACTGGCTATTGGCTGCAACAGGGAATACCCCCAGAAAAGCTGTTGGACGTAAGCCAAAAAAAAAACCGAGATCTTAAAGGGCCCATGCACAAATTCACTCATCTCAGAGAGCAACCTAAAATCACCAGAAAGAAAGGTGAACAGTCCTTTGTGAAGAGACTCACCTCGTAGGCTCTGGGTGCATCTCAGTGAGAGGTGAGACCTCTCTGGAGACTGAGACATTGGCAGCAGCCATTTTTGTGACTGAGTACAGGCATGCTGACACAGATGCTGGCAGATGCCATAAGAGCTTTTCCCCTTGCCTGTTAGCCCAGGGGTCTGCCAAACCCACTAGAGCACAGATTTAATCAAGTTGAGCCAGGGCAGGCAACCCACCCTAGGGACAGGCCCCACCCAACAGCAAGCCTTCAGGCTACTTGTCGACCTGCATAGACTGGGTGCCTCAATCCTCTACAGGCAGGCAAGTGCCTCTGCCTTTGTGTGGCAGGGGCTATGTGAGGAGCAGGTGAACTATGAGGGGCATTGGTGGAAGTGTGGAGGCCTCTGCAGTGGGGCGACTGAGTATATCCCACGGGATGGGGAAGTGTTCACAGGCCAGGACAGTGTTGACAGTTGTGTGTGGGCATGTGGACGGTGAAGCTTATCAGTGGGAGAACATCTGTGCTTCAGAAAAGCCATAAACAGGATTGTCTCCCCTTCCAAAACCTGATTTAATTGGGTGCTCCCATGACTGGGGCCAGCCCCGCTCAGATGCAATCCTAAGAGAGCTGACAACAGCCTTGCAGGCCTGAGGCCTACAGCAATTGTAAACCCCTGAACCTAGCAACCAGCTACACTGGCTGCCTACTCACTTAACCAAAACACTGCAACAGGAGTGTGCTATTAGACCTTGCAGCCAATGGTGCTGGGGCTCCCCAAACCTGATATACAAACAGCCAGCCAGGGAGGAAAGCCTAGACTCCCTTGCTACCAGCAGCGAGAGCAGCCCTGCCACAGCAGAAGAGTACACATGGCCCACACAGGGGTCACTCTTGGAACATTTGGACTGGTGACTAGAGGAAAGCACACTTCTGGGCCTCAAAAGGCATTACTTACATAAGGCCACTTCTCCAAAGTCAGAAGACATAGCTGACTCATCTAATACACAGTTATAAGCACAGAGAAAGAGGCATAATGAGAAAGCAAAGGAATATAGTCCAAGCAAGGGAACAGGACAAAACTCCAGAAGAAAAAATAAGCAATGTACCTGACAAAAAGTCCAAACAAAAACTCACAAGTATGCTCACTGATCCTGGGAAAACACTGAGCGAATACAGTGAGAATGTCAACAAAGAATTGTAAAATATAAAAAAGAACCAACCAGAAATAAAGAATACAATACTGGAAATGAAAAATTCACTAGAGGGACTCAATAGCAGAGTAGAGGATACAGTAGAATGGATCAGTGAGCTGATGACAGAATAGAGGAAATCACCCAAGCTGAACAGATAAAAGAATTAAAAAGAAGGAGAATAGTCTAAGGGAACTCTGGGACAATATCAAGCAAACTAACATTCATATTATAGGTGTCTCCATATAGAAGGAGAAGAGAGAGATAAAGGGACAGAAAATGTATTTGAAGAAATAATAGCTGAAAATTTTCCTAACCTGTGGAAGGAAACAGACATCCAAGTACAGGAAACACAGAGAGCACCAAACAAGATAAACCCAAACAGGCCCACACCAAGACACATTATAATTGAAATGTCCAAAATTAAAGATAAAGAGAGAATCCTAAAAGCTGCTAGAGAAAGGCAACAAGTGACATACAAAGGAAAGCTCATAAGGCTATCAGTGGACTTCTCAGTAAAAACCCTACAGGCTAGAAGACAGTGGCATGACGTATTTAAAGTGCTGAAAGGAAAAACCCTACAGCCAAGAATACTCTATCCTGCAAGGTTATCATTCAGAATGGAAGGAGAGATAAAGAAATTCCCAGACAAGCAAAAATTAAAGTTCATCACCAAGAAACAAATTCTACAAGAAATGCTGAAAGGACTTATTTAAATGGGAAAGAGAAGACCACAAATAAGCATAATAAAATTATCAAAAAAAAAAAAGACAACAAAATCACTGGTAAAGGAAAAAATACAGTAAAGGTAGCTGGTCAACCACCTAGGAATATAATATGAAAGTTAAAGACAAAAGTATTAAAAATAACTATTTCAATCATAAGAGAGTAATGGATAGACACAGAATAAGAGATTAGATATGATTTCAAAACATAAAATATAGGAGGAGGGGAGTAAAAGAGTAGAGCTTTTAGAAAAAGGTCAAAATAGATTATCAACTCAATATAGATGGCTATATACATAGAATATTATAAATGAACCTCACGGTAATCAGAAACCAGAAACCTATAACAAATAAACAAACAAGTAAGAGAAAGGAAATCAAACATATTACCAAAGAATGCCATCAAACCAGAAGGGAAGAGATGAAGAAGGGAAACGAGAAGAACTACTAAAACACCCAGAAGAAAAGTAACAAAATGGCAATAAATACATATCTATCAATGGTACTTTAAAAGGAAAAGGGTGGCTGATTGGATAAAAAAAACAGGACCCATATATGTGCTTCACACAAAAGACACACTTCAGATCTAAAGACATTCACAAGCTGAAAGTGAAAGGATGGGAAAATACATTCCATGCAAATGGCAAGGAAAAGAAAGCAGGGGTAGGAATACTTAGATCAGACAAAATAGACTATAAAACAAAAAATCTACTGAGAATGGCACTAAATAATGGTAAAGGGAACAATCCAACAAGAGGATATAACACTTAATAGCTATGTACCAAACATAGAAGCACCTACATATATAAAGCAATTATTAACAGACATAAAAATAAATAGACAGTAATACAATAATAGTAGGACATCTTAACATTTCATTTACACCAATGGATAGATCATCCAGACAGAAGATCAGTAAGGAAACAATGGCCTTAAGTGACACATTAGACCAGTAGGACTTAGTAGATATATAGAGAGCATTCCATTCAAAAACTGCAGAATACACATTGTTTTCAAATACACATGGAACATTCTTCAGGATTGATCACATATTAGGCCACAAAATAAGTCTCAATAAATTTAAGAAGATCGAAATATTAGCAAGCATCATTTCTGACCACAAAGGTATGAAACTAGAAATCAACTACAGGAAGAAACCCAGAAAAGCCACAAAAATCTGAAGATTAAACAAAATGCAACTGAAAAATCATTGGGTTAATGAAGAAATCAAAGAAGAAATAAAAAATTACCTGGAGACAAATGAAAATACAACATGCCAAAATCTATGGGATACAGCAAAAGCAGTATTAAGAAGGAAATTTGTAGCAATTTAGGCTTACCTCAACAGACAAGAAAAATCCTAAATGAACAATAAAACAGTGTACCTAAAGTATCTGGGAAAAGAAAAGACAAAGCCCAAAATCAGCAGAAGGAAATAACAACAATCAGAGCAGAAATAAATGAAACAGAGACTAAAAAGCAATAGAAAAAAAATCAATGAAACCAAGAGCTGGCTCTTTGAAAAGATGAAAAAAAAAAATAAAAAAGGACAAACCTTTGGCTAAACTCACCAAGAAAAAAAGAAAGTTCAAATAAATAAATACAAAAGTTTATAAGAGAATACTATGAAAAGCTGCACGCCAATAAATTGAATAACCTGGAAGAAATAGATAACTTCTTAGAATTACAGAACCTTCCAAAATGGAATCAAGAAGAAGTAAAGAATTTGAATCACCAGTAAGAAGATTGAAATAGTAATCAAATCCTCCCAAAAAATAAAAGTCCAGGACCAGACAGCTTCTCTGGTGAATTCTACCAAACATTCAAAGAAGACTTTTTACTTATCCTTCTCAAAATCTACCAAAAGACTGAAGAGGAGGGGAAGTTTCCTAACTCATTCTACAAAGCCAACATTACCTTGATAACAAAACTAGAGAAGGAAAATGCAAAAAAAGAAAATTATAGGCCAATTTCACTGATGAACATTGATGCAAAAATCCTCAACAAAATGCTAGCAAATCGAATGCAACAATACATTAAAAAGATCACAAACCATGATCAAGTAGGATTTATTCTAGAGATGCAGGGATGGTTTAGCATCCACAAATAAATCAACGTGATACACTACATTAACAAAATGAAGAATAAAATTCATGTGATCATCTTAATAGATGCAGAGAAAGCATTTGACAAGATACAACATCTATTTATGATAAAAAGTCTAAATAAAATGGGTGTAGAAGGAAAATACCTCAACATAATAAAGGCCATATATGACAAACACACAGCTAATATTGTTAACAATGGAGAAAAACTGAAAGCTACCCCTCTAAGGACAGGAACCAGACAATGAAGTCCACTGGCACTATTCTTATTTAACGTAGTATTGGAAGTCCTAGCCACAGCAATCAGGCAAGAAAAAGAAATAAAAGGGATCCAAATTGGAAAAGAAGTGAAACTGTCACTATTTTCAGGCAACATAATTTTATATATAGGAAATCCTAAAGGATCCACTAAAAACTTTTAGAAATAATAAATGAATATAGGCAAGTTGCAGAATACAACATCAACATACAAAAATCAGTTGTGTTTCTATACACTAAAAACGATGTAGCAGAAAGAGAAATTAAGAATACAATCCCATTTACAATTGCAACAAAAAGAATAAAATACCTAGGAATAAATTTAACCAAAGAGGTGAAAGATCTGTACATTGAAAACTATAAAACATTGCCAAAAGAAATTGAAGAAGACACAAAGAAATGGAAAGATATTCTATGCTCTTGGATTGGACGAATTAACATAGTTAAAATGCCCATACTTCCTAAAGCAATCTATAGATTCAGTGCAATCCCTATCAAAGTTCCAACAACAATTTTCACAGAAATAGAAGAAAGAATCCTAAAATTTATATGGAACAATGAAAGACTCCAAATACCCAAAAGAATCCTGAGAAAAAAGAAAAAAACAGGAGGTGTCACACTCCTTGATTTCAAAATGTACCACAAAGTTATAGTAACCAAACATATTTACCATAACATATAGTACCAAAACAGCATGGTACTGGCACAAAAACAGACACACAGATCAATGGAACAGAATTGAGAGCCCAGAAATAAACCCACACATATATGGACAGCTAATATTTGACAAGGGGGCCAAGAACTTACAATGGAGAAGGGAAATTCTCTCCAATAAATGGTGTTGGTAAACTGGACAGCCACATGCAAAAGAATGAAAGCAGACCATTTGCTTACACCATGCACAAAAATCAACTCAAAATGGATTTAAGATTGAATGTAAGACCTGAAACCATGAATCTTCTAGAAGAAAACATAGGCAGTCTGCTCTTTGACGTGAGTTTTAGCAGCATATTTTCAAGTACCAAGTCTTACCGGGCAAGGGAAACAAAAGAAAAAATGAACAAATGGGACTACATCAAACTCAAAAGCTTCTGCACAGCAAAGGAAACTATCAACAAAACAAAAAGACAACCTAGCAGTTGGGAGAAGATACTTGGACTGAGGTCAGCAGGCCTATTACCTGAGGCATGAATGGACATGACTCCTCCCAGGGTCTTGGTGAGTGCCAGCAGCAATAGCAATGCCAAATGCAGCTGCAGCCAAGTCCACATGGGGACATGGCTGTTTCCAAGTCTGTAGTTGGCATCATGGTCAGTGAGCCTGCCATGTGAGAATAGGTCTGTCTTCTCAAAATGGCTCTTCTTGTTCATGGGCTCTCCTGGAGTTTTGCAACCTTCTATCTGTATCCCAAAACTTCCACATAGCCACTTTTGTCCATAGATGGCTGCCAAATTATTGTTGCTGTGGGAGGATATGAGTGGGGAGCCTTGGACTCTGCCATCTTGCTGACATCCCAGGAATTTAACTGGGCTTCAACTTTAGGAAATCTTTTTACATTAATTTATCAAATTAATTGGCATAAATATATTAAAGCAAAAGAGGGCAAGTCTAATAGAATATATATGTATTTGATGATTTTTAAAGCTATTGCTGCAAATGATGGTGTACGTGTGTGGTGGGAGAGGGGTGGGATGCAGACCCTCAAATGAGAAAAATAAGTACATATCTTTAAAATCATAAATAATGTTGATTTTTTAAAAGATAAGTGATAACATTCAATTGGTCAGGGAAGCATTAAGAAATGACAATAAACATGCCAAAAATCTCTGTTATGAACCATAAGTTTTTAACATTATTGTGATAACTCAAACATGCATAAGATGGAAAAATAAAGAAAATATAACCATTGTAAGGTCAAAAACACAATTAATTGTAGATAAGACTTGGGAGGTGGAGAGCCCTGAGATCTCTGAATATGAAACCCTGTGTGGAGCCTTCATTGTACATTTCAACAAGGCCCCTAGGACAGTTGGTTTCAAATTTTAGCCATGCATAAGATCTACTAGGATGGCTTATAAAACACAAATGGCTGGGCCAGACCCTGGAGTTTCTGATTCAGAAGAACTGGGATGAAGGACAATAATTCCCATGTCAAACAAGCTCCCAGGTTACGTTGATGCTGCTCCTCTGGGGCACTTTCAGAGACAATTGTTCGTGTCCCTAGTACTCTGGTCTAATAAAAGTTTTCCCTCCACTATTTCCATCTCTTCTCTCCCACCCTGCCCTCAGCCTTTAGTAGGTTACATTGGTTCCTTCAGATGTTCAGATAGCATGATAGAGACCCCTGGTGACCCTGTCTCTTTCTCTTACAGTGAAATTTCCCCAGAAAGTTCAGAGAGATGCTTCAGGCAGAGAATTCAAAACCCACATCTCTGAGAGGCCCAAGATGGTTTGCCTTGGGGCATTGGAAACTTATTTAAAGTTTCCAGGACCTTGGGGGCTGAATTCTCAGGCATCTTCATTAAATAAATTGTTCTTTTGTCATTCTACTGTTTAAACAATTAAGCTTCCTTGGAGTGGAAGGAGAATAATAGAAACAAAACTCTCTGCCACTTCTGTTTCCCTGAAGATAGTAGGGAAGATATCTGTATCTCTCTCTCAAGAGTCAAATTTCTTTCTTCCAGTTATTCCTACTTTATCTGGTACATGCAACATTTGCAGTCAACAAGATCATTCTGGAGATGAAAAGTTTCTTTATCTTCCTTCAAAGGAGTCTCCCAGGGCTCCTTGGGATACTGCCCTAATTGTTGCCTCCTCTTCACATGATTTAATTTCAAAATTAGGTGTTTCTCCCTGAGGGATGTGTTAGAATTACAAGGAGCCCAACAGACTTGACCTTTAGAATTGTCAGAAAAATGAAATGCATGAGAAAGGTCCCTATTTCCAGAAGGAGATTGCAGCCATTAGTGATGTTACTACAGAAAAATCAAGAATTTTTAAAAATGAAAATAACCCTGAGAATTTATTGGGCATATGACAGTCTCGGCAGACCACAGGGAGAACAATTGTGATGGAGGTAGAAAGACTCCAGATGAGCTGGTTGAAGAGAGAATGAGCAAAGTAGAAACGGAAGTGGTAAGTATAGACCAAATTCTCCAAAACTTTGGAACAATACCCGAAGGGGAGTATTTTTCCAGGAGAGAGTTTCATTTTTGTTGGAAGAAATGGGAATGTGGAACATTCCCATGACATTGGAAATTACAACCATACATGCATAAAATGGAATATACAGAATAAAGAAAGTATAAATTATAGCATAAGTTCCCCCCAGCATTAGGAAGGGATAGAATTCAAAGTTCAGACAGAGGTTTTGAAGAGGTAGTCATTAATAAAATAATTATACGAATAATTATTTAGTTACAATGGTGGCTAATGTTGTAATGGATTATATAGTGTCTAATTCTTACTGAGTCAAAGTGGGTTCAGCTGCTGGTGAGTTAAAATAATGCTTTCCACCAGACATAGTTGTCACACTAAGTATATATGCAGCAAATAGGAGGCTATGTGAAATCATTTCCAAAGTCTTGTCTGTCAGCCAGCACAGGACAGCAGGGGTTTTGTCATTTTGGGTGAGGAACGCATATTCAAAAGGGAGTTGTGGGTATTCACTTGCTTGCACAAGCTCAGTTGGAAAAAATGCTTCCACATACAGTGAAGGTTATGATAATAAGGCCTAAGCTTCTCCCTAAGAGGAGATATTAGTGTTAAAATTGAGGTAGAAGACCCAGGCATTGCTCTTGTGGTGGGGCTTGGTCTGGTTCAGGGTGGTTGGTGATTGCATCTCCTAACATAAGAAAAAGAAAAAACAATTTGGAGAAACCATTAAGTGGTCTGAAAACTTCCTTGTGTTCCTTAGGGCAATTAGTCACTGACACAATGACAGCATATATCTGGTGATTCTTTATAACTGAGAACTGAAAGATCACATACAACACTCAGCCCAGCATGAACTTTCTAACTCCTGATTCGCTCAACAAGAACTTCTCCCTCTTTCTGTACAGCTACTTTATTTGTGCTGCCGCCTGCACAGACTGATGGTTGCCAGACCAACATGTTAGACCTCTGAGATCATAGCACCAATGGGGTGTTCTAGTCACTCCTCACCTCAACCTTTACAAGATTCAACAGATGTTTTATCCTCCCTAAAATGTTACTCTTTCTGTTATTCTCACATTGTGAAAGTGAACATAATCAACACTGACACCCATGGAATTGTTCTACTACAGTGGGACTCAATCCCACTCATTTTTACCCTTACAGGACAACTGGCAATGTCTGGAGACAATTCTGGTTATTACAACACAGTGTTGGCATCTAGAGGGTAGATGACAGGAATCTGTCAAAAATCTTACCACACACATAATGACTCCTCAAGACAAATAATTTTATAGACCAAAATGTTAATATTGTGATGGGTTAGAAATCTTGGTAAAGAATGTTGAAGACAAACGTTAAAATTTTACCTAAAAAAACCAAATGATTCTCTATTACTTTATAAGGATATAGACAATATTAGAAAGATCTCAAAATCTTTCTCCATTGTTTTGTTCTACACCATCTTTGTTATGGTGGTTAAATTTATGTAACATATAATGTACTGTTTTAGCCATTTTTAAGTGTGCAATTTTGTACACTTGTCATTAAGTACATACACATTATTGAGCAACTATCTCCACCCTTGGTCTCCAGAACTTTTTCATTTCGTCAAACTGAACCTCTGTCCCCAGTAAATGCTGTCTCCCTATTTCCTCCATTTCCCATCCCCAGGCACCCACAATTGTACTTCATGTATCTATAAATTGACTACTATTGGTACTTCATATAAGTGGAATGATATAATATTTATCCATTTGGAATATCTCAATTTTGACATTTTAAAACCTGAACTTCTGATATCCCCCTTCCTTGCCAAATTTGCTCCACCCACAGCTCTCCTTGTCTCAATGGATGCAATTCCATTCTTTTAGTTCTCTAGGCTCCAAACCATGGACTCATCCTCTTTCTCTCACATCAGTATCCTCACTGGCAACAAATCTTCTTGACTCTACTTCAAAATTATAGACCAACTGACCACTTCCCAACCCTTACACTACTGTCTCCGCTCAGGCCCCAGCTACCTGTATCTCAGCTGGCTTGCTGCATTCAGTGCCAAGCAGGCTTCCTCACACCTTCAAATCCATTCACAACCCAGCAGCAAGAATGATCTTTTAAAATCCTCATTATGTCACGTGTCTGCTTAAAACTGAGCAATGACTCCCCTTGTCACTCAGAGTAAATGAAAGCAAAAGCCCTTCAATGGTGGAGAAAGTCTCACATGATCAGTCCCTGTTACCTGTCGATCCTTCTATTGTGCTTCCCCTCTCTCTCTCCGCTGCAGCTACATTCCCCACAGTTATCCTACTGCCCCAGGCTTTTTGTATTAACTTTCCCCTCTGCCTGGGGCACTCAATCCCCAGACATGCACTCACCTAAGTCATTCACTGCCTTTACAAATGTAGCTTTCTCAATGAAGTTTATGAAGACCATCCTTTATAACATGACAAGCAACACTTCTGACACTCCTGACTCTATCCTCTGGAGTTGAGCCTAAAATACTGACTGACACATAGTAAATACTCAGTATAAGTAGATTTGGTTAATTGAATAAACAAGTGTGGTTCAGAAGGGGCTGCCAGTGTCATTGTCTCCTGAGCACAGTTAATCGGTCCAAGGTGGGAAGAGGACATGACTGTGTCAATTTAAATAGTTTTCTGAGGTATTCCTTTACATACGAGGAGATAAAATAAATGTTTATTAGTGAAGCTATGAGGCGTGAGCTGTGAAAGCTGCTGGTTTCTGTGTCTCTTTCCATGTGGGGGTATCTAGTCTGAGAAAAGAAACTTGATAATCTGACCAGAAATCTTCAAAATGTTTGAGCCCCTCTGTCCAGTGTCCAGCTGAGCTTCTGATGAGCCATGTTCAGATGAACCAGGAAATTGTCTTTTATCACTTGCCAGCAAAGCAGACCTGTCAGTGCAGCCTTATCTCCACCTGAGCCAGGACTATGAGATGATTATGCTGTAGGGGGATCAGAATTGCCATCCCAAAGTGTATCTCTTTTGCTTGATTATTTTTAAGAACAAAAAGAAACTTTTACCTTCCCATAAACTGCCTAAAACAATTTAAGAAAAAAGGCCTGTCCTGATTTTCTGACAGATTGAGCCATCACCATACATAACTCTAAGTGTGGTAAAGTGAGAGGAAACTTGCTAGGCCCATTTTATCAAAGTTCTCTCTCAGGTCACATTTTCCATAGATGGCCCAGCAAAAATTTGTTTATCAAACATTTTCTTCTCCATTTTCATGTAAATTGCCTTCCTCCTCTTTGAAGTTCCAAGCCACTATTCCCAATATACTCCTCTGTCTTTGACTAAAGATGGTATTTAAGGTGGGGGCTTCAGCCATTTTAGTGACTTACTCAGTTTTCCTAGGTTTCTCCTACATATACAAGCTATTAAACTTTGTTTCATATTCTCTTGTAATTCTGTCTCATGTCAATTTAATTATTTGACCAGCCAGAATAACCTAGAGGGTAGAGAAATAGTTCTTCCTCCTTTTCAATAATGCATAATGGAAATCAGCAAGGAGTGTCCTACTGGACCCTCCACTATCTCAGCTCAAGGCCTTACTGATCAATTATTGGCAAATTCTAACTCATACACATCTCTTGTGGTAGGTTGTGTAATAGCCTCCCAAAGATGTTTGAACCTGTGAATATGTTCCTCGGATGGCAAAAGACCCTTGCACATGATTAAGTCAAGAATCTGTAGATGGAGAGATTATTCTGAATCTGGGCTCAATGTAATCATAAGCATCCTTGTAAGAGGAAGGCAGGAGGGCTAGAGAGAGTATTGAAGATACTATGCTGTTGACTTTGAAGATGGAAAAAGGGGCCATAAGCCAATGAATGTGGGGGGCTTCTAGAATTCAGAAAAGGCAAAGAAACAGATTCTTCCCCAGAGCCTCCAGAAAGAAAGCATCCCTGCTGACCCATGTTAGATTTCTCACCTCCAGAACTATTAGATAATAAATGTATGTCCTTTTAAGCCACTATGCTTAGGGAAAGTTGTTACAGTAGCAACAGGTAACTCATACGTCTTTCTTCCAAACACTTCTCATCTCATTGTAACAGGCTTAAATCAGATCCTTATGATCTCTCCCCTGGACTATTTCCATAGCCTCCTAAATGTTCCCTCTTTCTCCAATTGTTCGCACTCAGGACAATCTTAAATTCCTCATATTATAAGTATGATTACATTATGGCTCTGGTTCTCAATTGCTTATAAAATCCTTAGACTGTCAAATTAGATTCTCAATGATCTGTCCTTCATCTATGTATCCAATCTTATTTCTAATCTCTCAGTCATACATTCCATATATCCTCCTGATAGGCCTAACTTTTTAATGTCTCTTGAATATCACCCAAATATATTTCCCAGTTAAGTTTATACTCATTTTTTGTTATCCAACATTCAAGCATATTCTCCTTTCAGAAGTTTACCCTGAATACCAAGTGTTTGCCAAGATGTGGAGAAACTGGAACCTTCATATTTTCCTGGTGGAAATGTAAAATGGTGAAGCCAATTTGGAAAACAGTTTAGCAGTTTCTTTAAAAGTTAAGCATAAATTTACCATATAGCGCAGTAATTGTACTCCAACATATCTACTCAAGAGAAATGAAAATGCACCTTGACACAGAGACATGTGCACATATGTTTATAGCAGAATTATTCATAATAACATCAAACTGGGTACATCCAAATGTCCATCAACTGGTACCTGGATAAGCAAAATTTGGTATAAACATACAATAGCATTCTATTCTGCAATTAAAAGGAACAAAATATTGATACATACTTCCACATGGATGAGCCTCAAAAACATTGGTAAGTAGGGGCTGGCCCTGTGGCACAGCAGTTAAGTTTGTGCATTCCACTTCTCGGTGGCCTGAGGTATGCCAGTTTGGATCCCTGGTGCGGGCATGGCACCACTTGGCAAAAGCCATGCTGTGGTAGGCATCCCACATATAAAGTAGAGAAAGATGGGCACAGATGTTAGCTCAGGGCCAGTATTCCTTGGCAAAAAGAGGAGTATTGGCAGTAGTTAGCTCAGGGCTAATCCTCCTCTAAAAAAGACATTGGTAAGTAGAAGAAGCCAGCTAAACAAGACCACATATTGTATAATTCCATTTCTATGAAATATTTGAAATGCAAATTTATGAAGGCAGAAAGTGATAGATGGTTTCCTAGGGCTGAGGTGGGGGTGTGAATTAACTGCAAACAGACACAAGGGTACTATTTGAGGTGATAGAAATATTCTAAAACTGAATTGTGGTAATGATTGCATAACTGTATAAATTTACTAAAATCCTTGAATTTACATCATAATGGGTGAATTTTAATGCATATAAATTATGCCTCAATAAAAATGTTAAATAGATAAATATCTAAAGGTTTTTTTTCTGAAATTACTCAAGATGAGTTGAAAACTTTTACCTTTGTTTCCCACAGGATCTATTACATACCTATTTTATTATGCTCAAGCCCCTATATTGTAATCGTTTGTATCTCTTTGGTCCCCTCTTCAATTTGTACACATTAGACAACAAATGCACATTGGATTAAACTTAATGGAATCAAAGTGAACTGAAGCCTCATCAAATAAGACTCTTGTCTCTAACAAATTATAACTTCTGAGTAATTTTGCAGTCCTTACTATGTCTCCAATAATTACTTTCATTTTTATCTCAAATTCCCTGAATATTTTCATGATATTGTCTTTATACATCACAGTCCTTATTACCTGCGTTAGTTTTTGTTCCCACAGAAAAAGACAATGAGCCAAAGATTGGTGTACAAGCACTTTGTTGGAAGGAGCAGTGAACGAACAGGACAGAGGAGAGGTCGACACAGGAAAAAAATTACATCCAATAAAGCTTGCATTAAGTCAGCTATGATAAGAAGTAATCAGAGTTTTCACCTGTGTGGAATTTCTGGAAAATGGTACAAAATCCAAAGCTCAGAATTATCTCAGCTAAAGGGTGAAGGAGATGGCATACCCCATACCTCTCCCTCAAGGGCTGTCTCTGATAGGGCATAATTCCTTGTTACTTCTGCCACCACATATTGGGTAAAGTAGGTTACAACTGCTATTGGCCATTGGCAATAGTCAATAGAGATGGTAAGAGGTTCCCAGGGAAAGTGGGAGGAATGTTGACAGCATCTGCTTCTCCATCCTTCCCCGAAGACTCAATTCTATCAACATTCTTCTCAAAAGGTAAACTAAGTTCTCAACACCTTCCACATGCATGTGACTATGATTCCTGATGGCACTTCAAGAGAATCCCCCCCCCAAAAAAAATTAAGCCTTGAGGAAAACAAGCTCTAATTCTATTGCATTCAATATTACATGTTTTAGGATCTTATAAGGTGTATCTCAAAAGTGGAATAATGGGAAATAAAGGTCAAAGAAGGAAGAAAAGAAAGGAAGGATCAAAAAGAATGAAGCAAAATCTCAGAGTTATTCTAGGTGGTATATTTCTATTAATCATCTGAATAAACCAGCTTTAAACCTGTATTCCTACTTTCAAGTTGAAAATCACAACACTGTTCTTATGAAAAGTAGGATAGAAAAGTCACTGTCAGCTATCCAGATTAAAGTCCAACATGATCTCAGTCTCTTCTTTTGAAAAGTAGAATGAATAAGAGAAAATATCTCAGAGAAATATTTTCAAGATGAAATAAAGTCGTACATGCACAATCTTGATTTGATAAGTACTTTGTTGTGATGACTGTGTGATTTTAATTCCATTTCTTGGGGGGAAGACAAGCACACAACCAAATGAAGGTGAAGAATTTCAATGTTTGAGAGGATAATTTTGGGGAAGCAACATCAGCACTTGATATGATAAGTGCTTTGAATATAAGTTAAAAATCTTAAGAATGACTGCAAGAACATTATACAAAATAGCCAAGACTTGGAAGCAACCTAGGTGCCCATCAAGGGACAAATGGATAAAGAAGATGTGGTGTGTATACAGAACAGAATACTACTCAGCCACAAGAAATGATGAAATCCAGCCATTTGTGACAACATGGATGCTCCTTGAGGGTATTATGCTAAGCGAAATTAGTCATAGGGAGAAAGTCAAATACCGTATGATATCTCATAAGTAGAAGATAAACAAACACATAGCAGTGGAGATTGGATTGGTGGTTACCATAGGGGAAGGGGCGGGAAGGGCAAAAGGGGTGATTAGGCTCACATGTGAGGGGATGGACTATAATTAGTTTTTGGGTGGTGAACATGATGTAATCTACACAGAATTTGAAATATGTTACAATGTACACCCGAAAGCTAAAAAAAATGACATAAAAAATAAAAATAAATAAATAAGAATGGCTGCAAGAAAGCTGACCAACTTGGAACTTTATGGACAGGATACAAGCAAGAAAAGTTAAAAAGGAATTACTGAGGAGGTTGTTACGGAGAAATCAATACACAAACAAATAAAAGTGAAGTCATAGGTGCTTTGGGAATTGAAGAAATCAATCATGTCTTTTAGGTGTGATAAGGAACCAGAATATTTATATTTGCAACAATTGCTTTTGGGGTCACAGTGCCCACTTAGTTCTGAGGCCACTGATCCATCACAGACAGGAGGCTGTTCGCCTGAGTAGCCTTCCCAGGGCCCCTTTCACATCCTTGTTCCTCAGGCTGTAGATGAAGGGGTTCAGCATGGGGGTGACCACGGTGTACATCACTGAGGCAATTGAGCTTCTCTGGGAAGAATGGGTCACAGCAGAACTGAGGTAGACTCCCACACCTGTCCCATAGAACAAGGAGATCACAGAGAGGTGAGAGCCACAGGTGGAAAATGCTTTATACTTGCTCTCAGAGGTGCCCACCCTCATTAAGGAGGAGACAATCTGAGAGTAAGAAAAGAGAATCCCAGTGAGAGGAAACACAAGCAGCAGAGCAGTGGCCACATACAAGGAAATGTTATTGATGAGGGTGTCAGAGCAGGCCACCTTGAGAACCTGAGCCAGTTCACAGAAGAAATGTGGAATTTCAGTGCCTATGCAGAAGGTCAGCTGCACCATCAGTAGAATATGAAACAGGGAGACAGAAAAAATGACCGACCAAAACATCAGAACCAAGATGCAGCAGAGTCGTGGGTTCATGATGACCACGTAGTGCAGGGGGTGGCAGATGGCCACAAACCGGTCATAGGCCATCACAGTCAGGAGGAAACTATCCATTCCAGCAAAAACCATAAAAAAATACACCTGACTGAGACATCCTATGTAGGAGATATCTTTGCTCTGTGTCTGGATATTCATTAGCATCTTTGGGATAGTGGTGGAGATGAAGCAGATGTCAACAAAGGACAGGTTTGAGAGGAA